>NC_085138.1:287342250-287403088 GCF_035046485.1 Aedes albopictus
TGTAGTAACGCAGAGAATTCCTCGGTTATTGGCCTAAGCGAGAATCACGTCATCACTTCCTTCACTATCCTCAATTGACCTGCATTCGGACGCGGCCGGCGCTGGTATTGCTTTTTAAAAAAGTACTGGGATGCCAGCATTTACACAATGAGGAGAAGGCTAGTCCAAAGCATTATCTGTTGGTTCTTTGTGTAAATGCAGTTGTCCTTGCAATAACAGAGGAGCAACCGCGGGCGGTCAATCATGCTCATGCTCATGCTCAATGGCTCATCAACTGAACATTTTTGACCTACCCAACAACTAAGACACCATTTTTCTAAGAAATCAGGATCCTGAGATATTATGAGATAACAAATTTGCATGTTATCTAGCACTGCCTAGTGGTGGAATATCGAATCAAACGGTCCATAATCTATAAGTTCTTGACCAACCAAACAATTTTGCCGAAGACATCAACTATATAAGTAATCAGGATCCTGAGATATATGAGATTTAAATTTTAATAGTGTTACGCCTGTTTGTCTCTGATTCCTCTTGGGTTTATTCAAATATTACGAAACGCAAAATTTGACAACTTAAGGGCTCCTCCCTTCTCCGTGCAACAACTTTTGTATGGAAAATTTTGAATGAAACGTAACACTGCGCTAGACCACCTCCTACTCCTTTGCGTTACGTAATATTTGAATGACCCCTTTTGACCCGCTGGACATAAATGTCTACTCGTCTACAGCAGTGCGATTTACCCTATTGTTTCGGTACGTCTTGTCCTTGTCCGCTTTTTTAGGTACGTTATATCCTGTAGATCGGGGGCATTTTTCAATGCTCACTAGCACCACCTAGCGGAAACTTCCTGAACTAAATTGTTCATCACTAGATAGGCCTTGACTTTCCTAACATCTTTGCTGAAAACATCACCCTTTCAAAAAGTAAGGATCACGAGATACGCGAGAATATATGTTGAGGTCCAATGGATTCCAGGGTCCCAAAACGGACCTTCATTTAAGGTATCCTCTTGAGGGTTAAAAAAACGGGTAGAAAAAATCGTTTTACCAACAAATTTAACTGGAATTTCCCTTTCAAACTTCCTTATTTTCTCGACGTAGAGGTTATTATCACAGACAAACAGACGTAACACTTCGAACATTTTTCGATTCACATCATAGTCACGGCAACATGTTCGCCCAATGCTAAAAGGTCTGAGTTTGGCCGACCATCAACTAGATGGCGGTAGTGGGCAAACGTCAAACTCGAACAAAAACGATGCGAGCGCCACGGATGGTCAGGTGGTCAACTATCAATTTTTTAAATAGACCGTTAAATTGATGTACGATGGGAATCATCAGAGTGTTACGTCTGTTTGTCTCTGTTATTACTTTAAATCCCACATGTAATGTAAACAAAAGTTTGTTTGCGCACATACAAGTATAAATAATGGTTCAAATCACAAAGCAGTTTACATCACATAAAATAAAGATTAAACAGGTTAAAAAAAATATGTAAGCCTATTTATTGCTCAACGGCACAATTGTGCTGGTTCGTCACGAAAGGGATATGAAGTAAACCAGACTTGAATATGTAGTTAATCAGACCTCGTGAAGACCGTTGACTTGGGCAGCGGTCGCACTTGCGCTCGAGCTGCGCGTAGAATGCTTCCTTGTCATCATCAGTTCTTCCAGAGTGTGGGCTGTCCACGTTGATTATGATGAAGTTGGATTAACCCTTGATCCTCAATCTGTACATTCTTTCGACGAAGTCGAGTCAAGAACAAGACACAGAAGAGGACCTTACAGTTGAGGTCGAAATACGTATCTGTCAAAGGGTGATAATTGGCTTCTTTAACGGTGTTGAGATAATTCAGTACAGTAAGGACCCGATTTTGTCAGCCCCATTTTACGACAAACTTTTTGCTCTCGTTAATTTACGGTCAAACTTCAACCAATTCATTCATGATTATCATCAAACTATAGCTTAAATGAAAAAGATACGGGGATAAAAAAAATAGAAAAACTGTTCTGGTTTATGAGGAGAGCAAAAAACGTGTTCTGAAAAGGGGCTGACAAAATCGGGTCATTAAGGTGTCATGATGCATCGCTTAGCTTTCAAACGAATCATTGACTTTTTGCTATTCAATGATTGTTTGCCTCACGATTTTGAAGTGATAAAAAACTGATAGTTCTGCTGTAATGCAGCTGAAAAAGTATCATCGCAATCACTGCGTGTGAGCATAAAGGATGATACTTTTTCATACGAATATTCGCTTTCGTGCCTGAGAAGTATCACTTTGAATTTTCGAGCCACATATCCAACATGGCTGCCGAAGCTGTTGATGCCGTAAAAAGCCTTAATGTATTCTGAATCTGCATGTCAAACTAAGCCAAAATCGAAATCTTCATGAATTTTGAACTCCGGGAACCTATTTGAAATCAATTTGAAGTTTGTATGGGAGCGATTTGTCGAATCACCCCTCGTGACAGTTTGTACTAGGCGGAGCTGTCAAACCGTTGTCCAGCTGTCAAAAGGTGATTTCAAAAAATCTCTTTGAAATTGATTTTAGGTACCAAAACAAAGTACTAAAAATCTGAAAAAATCATAGTAACTCAGAAAAAGGTGCTCTTTCGTATAAATAAAAAATCAATACATTTTTCAAAATTTAGAAACCCCATTCTTAGTGGAATTAAAAGGAACAGTACTTAACCCGATTTTCTTTTTAATTACAGGTATTCCACTAACACGCCCAGGCTCATCATCGCCCTTTTTAAACTTTCTCAGCAATATAGGATAATGAACTCATTGTATAGAAACTGGACTGGAAACTCATATTTTACTAATCAATACATATTTTTTTATCTACCAGAATCTCATCTAGTCCAAACTGATCCAACTATCTAGGCCAAGATGATTCATTCTTTACGAGTCCAATAAAATTATCATAAGTTTTATTCAGCAACGGACCTCATACCAGTTTTAATAGATCAACCCGCTCGAAAACACACACGGAGACGGCTAAAGCTTCAAATGAACCTGGTCTTCGCTTTCAAGTGGAACAACCAGGGAGAAAAATACGACCAGCCAGTGGTATTAGGTTTCGTTTTCCCATCAATATTGTGACATTTACGACTACCAAATTATGACAATTTCAAATCCTCATCCCGTATCGGCCCGAACGATCACCAACTGTATCCCGACGACAACCGGACAAACGGACAACGCCATCAAACTCGCAAGCCAAAGTGTCACCAGCTGTCCACCTTGCCTGAGCCGTGTGTAAAACTATAACACCGATCTACGTCGTCGTTCGTGAATAAACGGTAAATTATATTCATAAATTTAAATCGAAATCGTATCCGTGTGAAGATCGGAGCAGTTTGGAGAAGTGTCTGAATACTGTAGCTATGTCCCACACCACACTTGATGTTTGGTGATCACTGAACAACACCACAAAGACCCATCATCAACCGGCAGCTAGTTTCGTCATCGTCTTCGTACACTGTTCTGGAATATAGGTATGCCGGGGAAGAGGTGTGAGATGAAATCGATCGATGATCACCTTTTATTCGACCTCATATCGCTCGAAAATCGATTATCGTCAATATTTCCATAAATTTCCATCACGCGCGTCTTCGTCAGGTCGAGTTCTTCTGCTCTCACTTTAGCGGGGAATTGGAAGTGTGAAGAACGAAGCTGCCCGTTCGAAGTAGAACTGACTAAGAAAGTGACGTCCTACGACATGGCGGCCAGTTAAATCAGTTGACGCTTTAAAGAAGTTCCTAAAAACAGGATTATGATACCAAATAACTGGCAGCACTGCTTGTTCAGCCATGACGGTGATATTTCAAGTGGCAGAAAACAAATAAGGGAACCCAAAATCTTTAGCACATATCCAGGAAGAAAAAAAAAAGAATACTATAAATAACCGTCGGGATCATGCGATCAGAGAGAAATGTCACTCCAGAGTGGTTCAGGCAGGTGTTATTTAATCTTAAATAGTGGTAATTTAATAACGAAAATGAATCGTAAAACTCGTCGAGGAATTTTAAAATGTGATTTTGGTAACACTCGGCGAACGATATTGACCTACCCGCTGGTAAACAAACAGAGGATCTCCGGCGTTGCTCGCCCGTACCCTTCTCTGAATCGATTTATTAGTCACGCTTGCCCGTGATTTGACGCCAGTCACCGACAGATTTTCGTAGTAATTTGTATTAAATTATTCAGACTGGTTTAGTATAATTTCCAGTACGTTTCACATGCAAGTTAATTACCTGCTCTTGTGGAGGCTCTATCCGGGGCCAACCTCATCAAGCATAATTTATGCCACGCTTGTCCGCCTATTTACTATAGCAGCGTTTCTCAAACTATGGGTCGCGACCCACTGGTGGGTCGCGAGCTGATTATTGGTGGGTCGCGAAGTCTTTATTAACGTATGTCGAATGTTATTGCCAGCCATTTTCCAATTTTGGAGAATCTTTTTCTAGAAGAGTTATTTCTAGAATTTCGGTCTCACGTTATTTCTATTAAAATTTTATATTATAAGTCTTGCCTGGAGTATATTGAATATTGAAACTACTGTCTGCATTCTGAAATTGATTCTAAAACTATGAAAACTCATCGGAAGTTTTAAGAAGATGGTAAAATTTTAGATTTTACATGGTTTATGGAAAAAATGAGTTTGCTTGCAGTTAGCATTTTCGTTTGGGCTTAAGTGACCCACACAATGCATACGTTTGCGTGTGCGTGACAGTAGTTTGACACATTTCCCATACAAAAAAAAAATAGAAATACAAAAAATCAAAAAATTACCGACAAGAAACCTTACTTTTACCAAACTTCAGTAAAGCTAAACTTCTGTGATATTCAGATGACTGTCGATAATCTGAACTTAAACGGAACAATTGCAAAGTGATTTCAATAAAAATGAAAGCAAAATAAGTGTGTAAGAAGGAAATCTTCAAGACTACTCATCTGAAAACCCAGCAGTACTATAATTCAAAAACTACTTGATGTTCATCCACTCGCTGTGAATACGTATATTATTTTCAACCGATATTTAATAGTAGCTTTTAATTTTCTGCACTGCCTATGATCGCATAACTGTTCCATATGAATAGGAAACCCAGCAAATATGGGACTGATATGCGATCATAGGCATTGCAGTGCATTTGATATCTGGTTAAATATATTAGAAACTTGGACTCTCATCTCAAATTTTGAGGACTTAGAGCTAACTAATGCTGCAAACTTGGGCGCCTTTTTTTCTATCTGTATTAACGAGATTTTTAGCCCTAGGCTAGTTCATCTCGGGTCCCACGCTGTACTTCCCTTCCGAAGGAAGAACTCACATATTTGTGAGTATGTCAGGAGTGTAATTCGATCCCAGGTCCTCGGCGTGATAGTCACGTGCTCTAACCATTACACCAAGTCCACTCCTCTACTTGGGCACCTTAACCTTTCTTAGACTTTTCTAAAAAAAACTAAAAGAGCAGCATAAATAAACAAAAAAAAAACTAAGTTTGAGGGCTACGTAACGTAAGTTTATCACAACCTAGTAAAGTGATAAAATGTATTTATATAAAAAGGCAGTCCAAATTTGCAAGAAAAGAAAAGAAAAAGAAAAGTAATTTTCGTGCTGGTGGGTCGCCAAATTCTTTGAAAATCAAAAGTGGGTCGCAAGCTGAAAAAGTTTGAGAACCCCTGTACTATAGGTATGCGAAAGCCTGAATTTCGGTTTTCCGCTCGAGCGATTTCGTCCAGCAGGGTGGCATTATGAACAATTAGAAGGTGATTTTGGAGCAATTCGCTTATTTGACGTCAATTTTACAATTTAGTTCAGTAGTCCGGTGCAGCTTTGTTGTAGCCAATCTTGACATATCTGAAGAGAGTTGGTTTGTGTTTCGAGGGGACATGTGCTGCAGCAAAAAAGCTTGTGCACTAGTGAAGGGACAACGTGTCCCTTGTTCCAAGACAGGCCGGGGTTGTCTTAGACTGTCAATCACCCAATTTGAGTTTGCTTATCAAACAACGGTTCAGTGCAACCATCTGGCGAGTGCAGGTGTGTGATTGATTTTTAAGTCCCGGTACAAAGCTAGGTACAATCATAAACCAAATTGGCCCTTTATCTCACCCGTTACCACATGGTTGGAACCACGCGTTGGTGATAAAAGGTTATCATTTGGAGCGCGTACGCTGATGAGTTGCAAAAAGCTGTATCATATAAAAACAGTGAGCCCTTGACAGAATCGCTGTATTGAACTAATAGCAGCTTTCGTTTGTGGTACTCAAGGTTACATCATTTTAACATGATGAATAAATTACTTGTATTCTCCATTCTTTTTATCGGACTTTCTAACGCAGCACCAAATGGTAAGTTTAGCTTCTACGACCAAAAAAATCTCATAATTCTAATACTTTTCTGCATTACAGCAAGGGACACTGCTCCGATGGATCCTGTTCTGAACGCCCCGTTTCAGGCATCGCTGCGTTCCCTGCCGGTGAAAGTTCATTTTTGTAGTGGATCGATTATTTCTCAGCGATGGGTCCTCACGGCAGCTCACTGCGTACAAGGCCGAACTACAACCAGTTTCACCATAGTTGTTGGAAGCTATACCATCGATCCGCAAGGCTTGGAATACGAGGTTGCCGAGATTCAGTTGTACCACAGTTTCGATCCGATTTTCTACGAACACGATTTGGCTTTAGTGAAATCGTCCGTCGATATGGAATTGAGTGAAAGCGTACAGATCATCGAGTTACCGAGCGTGACTTCTCAGGTTGGCGAACTTGTTGTGCTCACGGGATGGCGATCGGATGTAAGTATCTTAAGTATTCCCGTTCGCAAAGATGAACACCTTGGCTACCTTGATTAGTTTTACTGTTTATCCTAGATCGAAGACGTAACGCCCAACGACATGCAGATGGCCCGTAAGGTTACCATTGCGAACGACGAATGCCGCCAAATACACGCCGCTGGCGATTCTCACGTTCATATCTATACCACTAGCGTGTGTGCACGCCCACGAATGACCGGGTGCTACTGTATCATCGATGCCGGAGCACCTCTGGCTTCGGAAGATAACGTACTGGTAGGAGTGTTTTCTCTATCGGCTGGCTGTGGACGCATGCTGCCCGCGGTATACACTAGGGTTCAAAGCTATCGTGATTGGATTTCGATGATTGCGGAAGTTTAAGCTTGTATTTTGTTTTGAGTTTCTTTTAATGCAATGATACCCAATATGACCCAATACCACTTTTAATACGTAGAAGAATATATATTGATCGATCATTAAATATGATTAAATTCTTTTCTTAAATCATCTGTCCATCAATAAGAAATGTGCGTATACGGTACACATTTGAATGACGAGTTATCTTTTTTGTTTGTCAAATTAGGTTTAGATTACTGTACTTGGAAGACTACTATGTATAAGTAACTTTGATTTTGGTGAGACTCGCCCACCTCTCGAAATTGTTCGTGATTTATACAGGGCAGTTAAGTTTCAGTGGTTGAACCTATAACCTGCACGCTTCCTCCTGTTTGTGATTTCAACTATTGCCCGTTGCCAAGATTTATAGATTCCGACGCGAAAAATGATTAGGCTCATTTTCAGCGTAGGTACATTATAAATGTTTGTTTACAATGCAAAACCATCACCAAACGTGTACTTAACAACGCAGGGTAAAATATTCACCAGGACGTGGTCTGTTTTTATATCTGTGGGCCCACGCAAGAAAAATACACGCAACTAATTTTCGCGCAGGAGTCTAAACAGGTGGAATCTCCGCAATATCTTCATTTCATTTATTTAGTTGAACATCAAATTCGTGATAACACTGAATCAACAATTTGCCAGATCACGCTCCACCTGGTCCACCCATCGTGCTCTCTGCGCTCCACGCCTTCTTGTACCAACCGGATGGTTAGCAAACACTAACTTTGCAGGGTTTTTGTCCGGCATTCTTGCAACATGCCCTGCCCACCGTATCCTTCCGGCTTTGGCCACCTTCTGGATGCTGGATTCGCCTTAAAATGCAGCGAGATCGTGGTTCATCCTTCTCCGCCACACACCGTTCTCCTCCACACCGCCGAAGATCGTCCTTAGTACGCGTCGCTCGAAAACTTCAAGTACTTGTAGGTCCTCCTCGAGCATCGTCCATGTCTCGTGTCCGTAGAGGACCACCGGTCTTATTAGCGTCTTGTACAAAGTACATTTGGTGCGGGGGTGAATCTTTTTTGACCGCAGTTTCTTCTGGAGCCCATACTGCCGTGAATCGCATATCTGTCCCATTTGCATAGGAAATCCAGTAAAGATGGGATTGATATGCGATCATCCGCAAAACAGACAAATTTACCGGATTTCGTGAAGATCGTACCCCGGCTGTTGCGCGCGGCTCGTCGCATAACACCTTCCAGAGCGATGTTGAATAGTAGACAGGAAAGTTCATCACCTTGTCGTAGTCTCCGTCGAGATTCGAATGAACTGGATAGTTCACCCAAAATCCTTACGCTGTTCTGCACACCGTCCATCGTTGCTCCTGCTGTTCACGTCCATGATTTTCCATTGCTCTGTGCGGTCGATACTGTCGTATGCCGCCTTGAAGTCGATGAACAGGTGGTGCGTTGGGACCTGGTATTCACGGCATTTCTGGAGAATTTGCCGTACGGTGAAGATCTGGTCCGTTGTCGACCGGCCGTCGAAGAAACCGGCATGGTAAATTCCCACGAACTCATTTACTTTAGGTGAAAGACGACGGAAGATGATCTGGGATAGCACTTTGTAGGCGGCATTCAAAATGGTAATCGCTCGAAAGTTCTCACACTTTAACTTATCGCCTTTCTTGTGGATGGGACAGATTATCCCTTCCTTCCACTCGTCCGGTAGCTGTTCGGTTTCCCAGATCTTGACTAATTACTAAGTTGTGCAGACAGGTGGCCAAATTTTTCGGGCCCATCATTATGAGTTCTGCTGCGATACCGTCCTTACCAGCCGCTTTGTTGTTTTTGAGCTGGTGGGCATCCTTAACTTCCCTCAGCGTGGGAGTTGGTTCGTTCCCGTCCTCTGCTGCACCAACATAGTCATTTCCTCCGCTGCCTTGGTTCTCCGTGCCTACATTCTCTTCGCCATTCAGGTGCTCGTCGAAGTGCTGCTTCCCCCTTTCTCCGTCAGGAGGCTCCCGTCCTTATCCCTGCAGATTTCGGCTTGCGGCACGTAGCCTTTGTGGGATGCGTTGAGCTTCTGGTAGAGCTTACGTGTATCTTGTGAACGGCACAGCAGTTCCATATCCTCACATTACCGCCCGCGCTGCATCCTTCTCCTCCAGAACCGCTCTACACTCCTCGTCGAAGCAATCGTTTCGTCGACTCCGTTCTACGTACCCGATAGTGCTCTCGGCTGCGTTGTTGATGGCTGCTTTGACTGTACTCCAGTTCAGTCCTCTAGAGTACACCCTCGTCCGGCAACGCTGCGTCGAGATTCTGCTCGTATGCGGTGCATACGCGCCAACTTGTGACGTAGTTGGGGGGGCGAGGCCTCTCAAAATCAACCAAATTCGTAAAATTTCGACGCAGTTCATCTAGTTTAGGCATATTTACGTGAAAACTAGTGCATTGAGCTAAAAAAAGTTGAATTTTGTCCAATTTTGGAGAGCTTCGCCCCCCCAACTACGTCACAAGTTGGCGCCTATGATGCGGTGGCAACATCCGGTTGCTTCACTCGCTCCAGATCGTACCGGGGCGGCCGCCGGTACTGTACATTGTTAATAACGGAGAGTTTTGGGCGCAGTTTAAGCATCACCAGGTAGTGATCAGAGTCGATATTAGCGCCACGATAGGTCCTGACGTTGATAATGTCGGATAAGTGCCTATCAATCAGAACGTGATCGATTTGCGATTCCGTTTGTTGTGGTGATCTCCAGGTGTAACGATACGGGAGGCTGTGCCAGAAGATGGTGCTACGAGTGGCCATGTTCTTGGAGGCAGCGAAATCGATGAGGCGTAGGCCATTTTCGTTCGTCAGCTGGTGGGCGCTGAACTTTCAAATCGTAGGTCTGAATTCCTCCTCCTGGCCTACCTGAGCGTTTAGATCTCCTATGATGATCTTGACGTCGTGGTTTGGGCAGCGGTTGTACTCGCGTTCGAGCTGCGCGTGAAATGCATCTTTGTCATCATCAGTGCTTCCGGAGTGAGGGCTGTGCACGTTTATTATGCTTATGTTGAAGAATCGGCCCTTGATCCTCAACCTGCACATTCTTTCGTCGATCGGCCATGCGCCTCTGCATGTCGCTCATCACTTTAAAAGCTGTTCCCAGCTCACGTGTGTTGCCGCAACTCTGGTAGATGGTATGATTACCTCTAAACGTTCGCACCATAGATCCTGTCCAACACACCTCCTGCAGCGCTATGATTCCGAACCCGCGGTCCTTCAGTATATCGGCGAGTATGCGGGTGCTCCCAATGAAGTTGAGAGATCTGCAGTTCGCAATTAGGGATGTAGTACCGGTAGTACCGGTACCGAAAATACCGGTATTACCGACCATTTTTTGGTACCGAAAAACCGGTACTGACTGAACCTTGGTACCGGTACTTTCGGTACCGTGAATTTTCTCCCGAAATGCTTAAATCCGGTCATTAGTATATCAAATATGATGGAAATTAATGAAAACATATAAAATCAAGTATTTTAACAAACAATCATTTCATATATGCAACATTTCTGCAAATCCAGGATATCATAGCAATGATTGGTTTAATGAACGTTGAATTTTTGCTTTACTAACTTAGAATAAAACTTGTTAGATTACGGTTTCTTGCTGAGGGTGACGGGTTCGATTCCCGGTCGGTCCAGGATCTTTCGTAAAGGAAATTTCCTTGACTTCCTTGGGCATAGAGTATCTTCGTGCCTGCCACACGATATACACATGCAAAATGGTCATTGGCAGAGGAAGCTCTCAGTTAAATACTGTGGAAGTGCTCATAGAACACTAAGCTGAGAAGCAGGCTTTGTCCCAGTGAGGACGTTACGCCAATGAGAGGAGAGGAGGAGAGGAGATTACGGTTTCTAGTTATTTCTTCAGTTTTTAGAATCCGTTACTAGCATCATCAAGAAACAATCAGTCAAATCTTCTTCTGTTTTCACCTTGCAGCTATCTATCTGATTTTGGTACATGTAAGGTTGTTTCTATTCCATTTTAGACTGACCAAGATACTGCCTGTGAAACTGCGCAGAAGCTAAACAATAGCTCTAAAAACAGTTTCATACAACTCATTTCTTTCTATATTTTTTATCCATCTATATTTTTTTGTTTCATTCAGTATTTTCTGGTTAGCTTCTATGACATCCTTGAAACCCGGAATTCGCAAATGCCTAGTAAATTGTAAATTTTCCTTGTAAAATAACTCTTCATTTTAGTGAAAATTTTCCAGTACCGGTATTTTACCGGTACTACCGGTACTGTAAGCCCCAGTACCGAAATACCGGTACTCATCAAAAGTGGCCGGTACTGCGACCCCTATTCGCAATCGCAAGTCCCTTTTCGTCGCTGTGGTCGTCGCCATTGGTATTGGTTCGCATTCTTCTCTTGTTGATTTTTCGGTGCTAATCTTTTTTACGGCTGGCTCGCAGGGCCTGACACCAACCCACTAACCCAGGGAGCTGGCCCCGGAAGCTACGGGTTCTGCATTGGCATTTCTCCAACTACAGTGCTAAATAGCTAGGCTCAAGCGCCAGTCTTCGCCGGGGACGGTATTTTTAATGGGCGCCCAGGAGATAATATTTTACCTGTCTTTTAAATTCCTTCTGATTTTCCTAAGGAATTTTCTTCTCAGATTCCTCCTCCTTTCTGAGATTCATTTAGGAGCTGTTTCTGGAAGTCCTCCAGGAGTGCCTTTAGAGATTGACCTAAGAGTTCTTTCCAAGATTTCTCCAAGGGTTCCTTCGAGGGACCCCCAGTAGTACCTACTGAAATTGCTCCTACTCAAATGAGTTTCTTCAGAGATTCCGGAGAAATTCCGGAGTGGTTCTGGAAAGCTCCAATGTGGGCGATTCAATTGATATTTTTCCAGGGGTCTATCCAGGATTCCTTCAGAAGTTCCCTCTGCGATTCTTCCAGGAGTTTTATTTTCTGAGTTTCTGAGATTCTCAAAGAGGTTTCATCTGGCATGCATCCAAGAGTACCTACCAGGAGTCCTTCAGGAATTATTTGTGTGTTTTCTTCAGGATTTTTTTCTAAAATTTCTGTAAAGGTTCCTTAAAGCAATGGGATTGCTTTTGGAATGTCTACAGCAGTACTTTTTCCGGGATTCCCAGAAATGTAATCACAGGAGGAGCTTTAAAAAACCCAGAACGAACATCTGGAGGAATTTTTCTACAAAACTAAAATAATTCCGGAATAAATTCTAGTAGGAATCCCCCCAAAAGTTTTTCTGGATGAAACTAAGAAAGAATTCCTGGAACTTCTGAAGGAAACCTGGAAAAATCCTGGGCAAAACTCCTGAAGGATTCCCAGAAGAAAATATGGGAGAAATTCATTGAGGAATTCTTGAAGGAACTTCTAGAGAAATCCCAGATGAAACTCCTTGAGGAATCACAGAAGGAACTCCTAGAAGAATTTCAGAATTTTCATAAGGAGGAATCTCAGATGAAACTTCTTGAAAACCCCCAGAAGAATCTTGAAGAAATCATAAAAGGAAGGAGTGAATTCCGGAAGGAACTTATGGAGGATAACTGGAAGCAGGCTTGTCATTTGCTCCCACAATGTGCCTCAAATGCTCGTTTATCTTTGTGCGCTCCCACCTCTACCGTTTGTGCAGGAGCAAAGCGCAAGGAGGAAGCAGGCGAAAAAAATGAGAAACATTGAGCCAGGAGAAACATTTTTGTGCATCATTTTTGAGGCTCCCGGAAAGTTGTTCAACAATTACACTGGCGTTTTTCGTGGTATAATCGCGCCGTTCGCTTGGCATGACAATATTGCACACATGATCACTTATATGCTTATTATTGATTGATTTATAGGTATAAACAGTTTTATGTTAACTTCCGGTGTACACAAAGTGCCTCAATTTTGAGCAACCGCACTTTTTTGTGCAAACAATTCCGCACATGTTTCGGAGTCACAAGCACACGCAGAACTCGATGTACATAGCGCAACGAGTAACTTTCACGCAGCGACCGAAAAGATAAAAGAATTTTCACGCAGATTTGTGTAACACCGGATCAGCACATTTTTTGTGTTGATCCAGTTTATGTTTATGATTATTTTTTAACTTCTGATTTTGAAAGAGGGAAAAGCCCCTTTGAGTGATTTCCTTACATTATGAAATCGTTCTCAAAAAGGCACAAAACCCCTTTATCTTTTCAAAAAACTGTAATTACAAAATAAAGAAAACTTAATATTAAAGGCTCATCCGGAATTGTTCCATGCCAGAGCCGACGATGTTGATCCAGTCGTACACAAATATGAGTGAAAAATTCTTTGTCTTTTTGCTCGCTGCGTAAAACTTACTCGTGCGCTGTGTTGTACATCAAGCAGGAAGGTGAAAGCAAGCGAGAGAAGATGCTCTAGCTTTGGGTGCGGGAGCATGGAGCAGTTTTTTTGTTCTCTTGTTTTGCTCTGAGGAGGATTCCATCTCTGACCGGAAGAAAGAAGCAACTCTTGGTAAAACCCAGAAGCAACTCCTGGTCGATCTTGGAAAATCTTAGAGGAATTCAAGAAATTAACTCCAAGGGGTATCCGTAAAGGAACTCCTAAGGGAATCCTTGAAGAAGTTTCTGGAGAAATTCATGGAAGACTCCAAGACACTCCTTGAGAAATGTTAGAAAGAAATCCTTGAAAAAAAACACAGAACAAATCTTTTGTAGAATTCCCAGAAGGAACTGCTTGAAAAATCATCAAAAAAAGGAACTTCTTAACAAATCCATGAAAAAAACTTCTTAAGGATTCCCAGAGTCAGTTCCTTGAGGAACACCAGGAGAAACTGCTGGAGTAATTTCAGTAGGAACTCCTGGGAGTCCTTCGAAGAAACCTCTGGAGAAATCTTAGAAAGAAGGCACTCCTGAAGGAATTCCAGAAGGAACTCCTAAATTAATCTCAGAAAGTACTCTAGGAGGAATCTGAGAAGAAACTTCCGTGTATGTGTATATGTTCTAGGCATGTAATGCATTCACAGGTCAGTAGATGACAAAGACTGCCAGCTAAGAGTTGTGTGCTTGGCTGCTAGTGCGATCTGGACGCTGCTATCCTTCGAACTTCACCATGATTAAGGAGGTACGTCCCTAGCGTCTGTTAACTCAGAAAGTGCCGCTCAAACAGGGTCTGTTCTCGCATCCAACGGCTGAGTATGAAATGCTCTTCCACCTGAAGCTATACCTAAGGTGGCAGCCCCACAGCGGTGGATAGGGAACGTTAGACCAACAGCCAATCCCAAGTAACAATTTCGTTGCTGATTGGTTTTCTTTGATTTTTATTAGGGTTTTATTACAGCAATAATTAAAACTCACAGTTTTATGACTGCTTTTATGAAAACCATTGATAAAATGTTTTATAGTATACTTGAAGATATCCATAAAGACTGATTTTAAGAGTAAACAAAACTTTCCGATATGTAAACCTTCTGGCAATCATTATTACCACAATAAAACTGTTAAAACTCTCAACAGATGGCGATCCGTTCGATAAGTAACGACATCTGTTGATGGAAAAGCAGAACTACGACACTGCTAGGTTTATTGCGGTCATCATAAAAGTAAACTTGCTTTCGTTTTATTTTCGCTGATTATGGTTGTCGCCATATTGAAGAATTAACTTACGTGAATGGAAAATAGTTCATTTTGCTCAAATTAGCAATGAATTGATAGTTTGCCACCATTTCCATAACATGCTCACATAAATAAACTCTCTCTGCTGAGATTTCTTGTGATTCGACATAGTTTTACTAAATTCACAAATTGATTTATTTCATTCCAAGATGATAATATTCACTATTTTCGAAGCGCATTATTTTTATGATTCTGCAACCCCAATATTCACGGTAAATTCGAATGCGCATAAGCCTACCAGCACAATAACTACTAAAATATTGCTTTGAAATAATCGCTTTCTACTTACAAATGATGTATCCTCCTGAACTTTACGTGCCATCGAAGAAGCTTCTCTGTATCTTGAGCTGTCATAGTTTTTGTTGAAAAAAAAAAAACAACAACAATCGAGAAATTTTCAACTAGGTTTTAAAACGGGTTTATTGCTACTCTTAATGCGGTTTGCAAAACCTCTCCGAGAGTGGTCCACTTAGCCGGAAGACGCTCTTAAAGAGGTTATCAAGAGGTTTTGATGTATGTTTCAGTTTTATTGCAAGTTTTATAAAATTGATCATGAAGATCTCTTGTAGAGCCGAACAAAACTTAAAATGTTACTTGGGATTGCTTCCGAAACACAAAAACCGTTACAGAAACCGAAAATGATAGATTAAGAACTGCTTAAACGAAAACGACTTTCAGCGCGAAACAACGGACAAGAATTGGAGCTTGGAATATATATTAACCCTAGCTCAGCAGGGTTATCTGGCACAACTAGTCAATGAGGCATGCCGTATGAAGCTTGAGATCATTGAGCCAAGTCCGTTGGCGGAACATGGGTTAACACAGATTGGCGTCGGGTGAAATTCTGCTATACTCTGGTCAACGAGGTGAACACGCTCCTCGCCACCGACCGTGGAGTTGGTTTCCTGCTCACAGCACTCACGCCTACGCTGCGCTCATGAAGTGGGAACCTATTAATGAGAGGATAATTGTAGCCAGATTCAGAACCTTACCATATTCAATGTAACGCGCCAACCAATGCTGCCGAAATGCAAGGTAGTAAAGGTACCCACAAAGAGTTGGCGGGGCATCATGTTACTGTGCATCGTCCTCAAAGTCATCTGCTAAGTGATCCTTAACCGGATACAGGAGAAGATTGATGCAACTCTCCGACGGCCTGCCGGACGATCCTGTGTGGACCATATTGTCACGCTCTTTATCATCCTGGAGCAAATCAATAAAGCTCTACCTGGTGTTCATTGATTACCAAAAAGCTTTCGACTGACCCAATCACGAAAACATGTGGGGAATCCTTAGGATGCAAGGATGCCCCTAATAAAATCATCGGCCTCATTGAAGGGCATTTTCGTGCAGAGGTGCACAACGGTGTTCTGTCTGAATCCATCCGGGTCGTTGTTGGAGTGAGGCAAGGATGTATACTATGACCGCTACTGTTCCTCATCGTAATCAATACAATTCTGATAGGTGCGATTGATTGTGAACCAAATAGTGGGTTGCTGTGGCATTGCCTTAGCTCAATGCTCAATGCGATTTGGTTCTGAGGGGCAGTGTAAGCTCGATGATCTATCCGATCGCTTCTCGGCGGCGGGTCTTATCATCAACGTCAACATAAGGGAGCGTCCATAAATGACGTAGCTTTTTACGGGGAGGGGGAGTCTGAGTTTGTGTGACGAATCATTTATAAGGTATGGGAAAATATGCTACAAGAGGGGAGGGGGAGTAAAAAATCTAACTAAATCGTCCACGATTCAGGATTTATGGTAGTCGCATGCAGTGAAGAATGATGAAAACTTCCAATCAATTAGAAGCCAAATGGTGGTACCAAAATCGACATAGGTGCACGGATCAAGAAGACGAGGGCTGCCTTTGCGAGTTCAAGAAATGTGTGGAAAAAGACAGATTAGTCGACGCACCAAAATCCGAATATTAATCGCAAACGTGAAATCTGTGCTACTTACTGTACGCCAGTGAAACCTGCTGCGTATCAGTGGATGTGTAGGATGTAAATCATTCATTTCAGCAGCTTGTTCTATAACTAAGGAAATTGTCCAGAATACCATCAATTTGCAACATATTTTGCAGGTATGTTATTCGAAAAAACAAAAGGCCTTTCTATTCAAATTTCAACTATTTGACAAGAAATTCTGGAAACATCACTTAAGATACATGCATGTATATTAACGCCGAAAGAGATTACCTCATCAGCTTCAATCTTTCGAAAACGTGAGTCACCCTGCACGTGCTTATTTGACTCGGCACTGGTCGGCATCCCGGGTCGATGCTAAGTGACCGATTAGTGTTAAAATAAAACGGCACTCACCCACCGCAAGCCCTGAAGATCTACCACCTACGGTTCAGCTGCAACACCTGTTCTGGGGTACAACCATCGTCGGTCGTCCAAAAGCCACTCACCTGGTGGCTCCGGTGGTAGCGGGAAATTATTTATGAGTTTTATGATCGGAAAATGCTTTTCTCACTGGACAAACTGCAATAATGGAGATTGTCGAGTGCGCGAACGCGCGCAGGCGAGGGACTGGAATGTGCACAGGCTGCCGTAAATTGCGCACAATAGGGGAAACAGATAATCGAAACGGAACCATCGTTAGCAAGTTAGCGCACTAGTGGGTTCCATTCCGATCCAAGCCGAGCGTATCAATGGAGGAACTATTCTTTTATCTGGGTCGCTGACTGCCTCCCCATAGGACATTATGCTGCACGGAACACCCACGGTGAGCTATGGTTATGGGGTGCATAAATTCGGCGGAGACACTCCGTAGCGAACGATTACATCGTGATACATAAAGTCAATGTTTATGGATCGGAGACTTCGTATTGGGATAGATGAGCAATTTCATCAATTCAACGCTTCTTTGAAAAAACAGTTAATATCATGTCTAAAGTTTGCAATTACAAATTAATATATTTATTCCAGATTTTAATTTTTCACTTGTTTAATATTCTAGAAATTCAAAATGTTGATGGCCAGACATAGATATTTTGTTAAATGTGATTTAAGCAAAGACTATCGCTCAGAAACTTGGCTAATATGGCTGCCTAACTTGGAAATATGGTTAAGGACAAACGTCTTGAAATCCCGCTTCAACAGTGCATCAAAACTTCAGAGGCACAAATCTTAAGAAGCAAGCTTCAAACAATAGTGCATTTCATTATTCTGTTCTTGCTCACTTGTAATAAGTTTAAAATAAGAAGCTCAGGTGCGCTGGTTTTGTTAACGAAGATATTTATGCGCTTGAAATCGTGAGTAGG
The DNA here is from genome assembly GCF_035046485.1 of Aedes albopictus. Classification (NCBI taxonomy): domain Eukaryota; kingdom Metazoa; phylum Arthropoda; class Insecta; order Diptera; family Culicidae; genus Aedes; species Aedes albopictus. Next base: position 287,360,325 of record NC_085138.1, read on the forward strand.
TGCCAAAGTCGGCCATTGGCCATTTTGGGATTCTAACAAGTCTGTCCTTAAAGAATGTTTCATTCGTGTAGTTGTGTAGTAAAATTAGCTAAGAAAACAGAAAACTGCACTAGAATTTTCAGTCTTGTGGTGCTGGGTTTCAACCTAACACTTGCATGCATGTTTCGTTCACGGCCTGCATAGAGGCCGGGTGCACCGCCTCCAGCTTCAGCAAACCTGAGCGTCTGTTCTCCAGGAGGGAACAGCGTCTGATCTCCATGTTAGGGGCGGCTGATCAACGTCCGAGTGCCAGGGAAGCACTCTAAGCTCAACTGTGCACTATGGTCCTCCGGAAAGTAGGGGGTTGGTGTCAGGCCCTGCGAGCCAGCAGTAAAAAAACACATTGTAACGAAAAATCAGCAACCGAATAATACGAACCGAGACCACCGGCAACCACCCCAGCGAACAAAAAAGACTAGCGATTGGAAACTCGGTACGTGGAACTTAACTTCATTGAGAGCACCCGCATAATCCCCGATCTACTGAAGGACCGCGGGTTCGGCATCGTAGCGCTGCAGGAGGTGTGTTGGACAGGATCCGTGGTGCGAACGTTTAGAGGTAATCATACCATCTACCAGAGATGCGGCAACACACGCGAGCTGGGAACAGCTTTCATCGTGATCGACGAAAGAATGTGAAGATTGAGGATCAAGGGCCGATTCTTCAACTACAGCATAATAAACGTGCACAGCCCACACTCCGGAAGTACTGATGATGACAAGGACGCATTTTACGCGCAGCTCGAACGCGAGTACGATCGCTGCCCAAGCCACGACGTCAAGATTATCATAGGAGATTTAAACGCTCAGGTAGGCCAGGAGGAGGAATTCAGACCGACGATTAGTAAGTTCAGCGCCCACCAGCAGACAAACGAAAACGGCCTACGACTCATTGATTTCGCCGCCTCCAAACATATGGCCATACGTAGCACCTTTTTCCAACACAGCCTCCCTTATCGTTACACCTGGAGATCACCACAGCAGACGGAATCTCAAATCGACCACGTTCTGATTGCCGGACGGCACTTCTCCGACATTATCGACGTCAGGAACTATCGTGGCGCCAATATCGACTCCGACCACTATCTGGTGATGGTCAAACTGCGCCCAAAACTCTCCGTCATCAACAATGTACGGTACCGGTTTCCGCCACGGTACAACCTAGAACGACTGAAACAACCGAATGTCGCTTCAGCATACGCGCAGAATCTCGAGGCCACGTTGCCAGACGAGAGCGAGCTCGATGAAGCCCTTCTAGAGGACTGCTGGATACAGTGAAATCAGCCATAAACGACGCAGCCGAGAGCACCATCGGGTACGTGGAACAGAATCAACGGAACGAGTGGTTCGACGAAGAGTGCAGAACGGTTTTGGAGAAGAACGAAACGAGAGCGGTAATGCTGCAGCAAGGGACACGACAGAACGTGGAACGTTACAAACGGAAGCGGAAACAGCAGACCCGCCTTTTTCGGGAGAAAAAGCGCCGCCTGGGAGAAGCGGAGTGCGAAGAAATGGAAATGCTGTGCCGTTCCCATGAAACACGGAAGTTCGTGCCGCGAGCCGAAATATGCAGGGATAAAGACGAAGGCCTCTTGACGGACAGACGTGAGGTGATCGAAAGGTGGAAGCAGCACTTCGATCAGTACCTGAATGGCGTGGAGAACGTATGCACGGGAGACCACGGCAACGGAAAAAAAGACGAAGCCAGTGCAACGGAAGACGGAAATGAACCAACTCTCACGCTGAGGAAAGTTAAGCATGTCATTCACCAGCTTAAAACCAACAAAGCAGCTGTCATGGATGGTATCGCAGCTGAACTCATCAAGATGGGCCTAGAAAAGTTGGCTGATAGTCAGGATCTGGGAAACCGAACAGCTACCGGAGGAGTGGAAGGAAGGGGTAATCTGCCCCATTCACAAGAAAGGCGACCATTTGGAATGTGAGAACTTCAGGGCGATCACTATTTTGAATGCTGCCTACCCAAGTAACCTAAAGTTCAGATAAAAGGGTACTTTATAAGCTAAGCAGCTTGTTCTAGGTTGCTCATTAGCCTTCTAAGCAGCTTCATTTTTAAGTAATTTTAGAACTTGAAAGTTCACATAAGCACGCTGGATAGCCTTCTAAGCAGCTTCTGACAGAACTTGGTGAAACAAAAATGTGTTTTTCAGATCACAACCACACAAGGTGGGTTTGTGATCTACATCTGGAATTTGCTGCTGATAATCATATTTTAACACATGACGCTTCTATGTAGATTTGAACTGGATCCTCCTGCGTGATAGCCTGCCGACTTACCGCTGCGCTGCTGAAGACGCTTGACAAAATCAAGCTAACTTCACTACTGTACAAATGTACAAAACTAGCTGCCGACAGAAAATCGATTCAAGTCAGACTTTACCTGCAGTCCACTTAATCGCAGCTGTAGTACTGTGGTAGAGCGTAGGGTTCTCACGCAGCGACTATCGGTTCGAATCCGATGGGCGGCAATTTTTTTTGCTCAAGCCTAGTATTCATTGATTTGATAAATTCATATTGGTCTTTTATTCGTGTATGCTTAAACAGTTGTTTTCTGGTAAATAAATAAATTTAATCTTAATTGAAACACAATGCTACTGAACTGAACTTCTATGAACTTGAAAGTTCCGACAAAGTTCCGAGTAGCATCTTAAGCAGCTTTAAAGTTCCGCGAAGTTCAGATAAAGTTCCGAATGGAACTTTCTGGCTGCTTAAGAGGCTAACAATGAGCCTTGCCGGAACTTGTGACCGAAGTTCCAGAAAGTTCCATTTGGAACTTTATCTGAACTTCGCGGAACTTAAAAGTGCATTTTGTCATGGGAAGCGGAACTTTTGGTTACTTGGGTAGATTTCAACTGGATCCTCCTGCGTGATAGCCTGCCGACTTACCGCTGCGCTGCTGATGACACTTGACAAAGTCAAGCTAACTTCACTACTGTACAAATGTGCAAAACTAGCTGCCAACAGAAAATCGATTCAAGTCAGACTTTACCTGCTGTGCAGTGCACTCAATCGCAACTGTAGTACTGTGGTAGAGCGTAGGGTTCTCACGCAGCGACTATCGATTCGAATCCGATGGGCGGCAATTTTTTTTTTGCTCAAGCCTAGTATTTATTAATTTGATAAATTCATATTTGCCTTTTATTCGTGTATGCTGAAACAGTTGTTTTCTTTGAAAGAAATAAATTTAATCTTCATTGAAACACAATGCTACTGAACTGAACTTCTAGGAACTTGAAAGTTCCGACAAAGTTCCGAGTAGCATCTTAAGCAGCTTTAAAGTTCCGCGAAGTTCAGATAAAGTTCCGAATGGAACTTTCTGGCTGCTTAAGAGGCTAACAATGAGCCTTGTCGGAACTTGCGACCGAAGTTCCAGCAAGGCTCATCGTTAGCCTCTTAAGCAGCCAGAAAGTTCCATTTGGAACTTTATCTGAACTTCGCGGAACTTGAAAGTGCATTTTGTCATGGGAAGCGGAACTTTTGGTTACTTGGGTACAAAGTGCTATCCCAGATCATCTTCCGTCGTCTGTCACCTAAAACGAATGAGTTCGTGGGAAGTTATCAAGCCGGCTTAATTGACGGCCGGTCGACAACGGACCAGATCTTCACCGTATGGCAAATCCTCCACAAATACCGTGTCCCAACGCATCACCTGTTCATCGACTTCAAGGCGGCTATGGAAAATCATGGACGAAAACGGCTTTCCTGGGAAACTGACTAGACTGATTAAAGCAACGATGGAAGGTGTGCAAAACTGAGTAAGGGTTTCGGGTCAACTATCCAGTTCATTCGAATCTCGCCGGGGACTGCGACAAGGTGATGTACTCTCATGCCTACTCTTCAACATCGATCTGGAAGGTGTGATGCGACGAGCCAGGCTCAACCGTCGCACAGTGGGAAAAATCTACCCAAAAAACGGATCTTTTAACGCCGCTAGTTTCGGTACGTGAAGTTGACCATTTCTGACGTAAAATATTACGAGAAATCGATTGGTGCTAAATTCATTCACCGCACGGCACGGGAAGTGGTCCATTTTGCCCTATTTTCCTCTTTTTTTTCATACAAAAAGAGAATCAAAATGTACTTTTAAACAGCTAACGCGACTGTAGATCATTGAAAATAGCTGCAGGTGTAATTAGAGGTTAATAGAAATCATAAACATACATGAAAGATCCTTTCAAATGCTTATTTTGCCCCATATGCCCCAACACCTTCTGGAAATTCTGAATTTTACATGATTATGGATGGATTTTTAATGTTACGGATTTGAATTTCATTTTTGTTGCATTAACAAAAAGCGCTAGATCTGTTATCACCAGAATCATCTTCGGGAGTTGTCCATTTTGCCCCATTGTGCCCTATTATCATAGAAAAATGAGATTTAAAATGTATTTATAAGAAACAGATACTGTAATGGAACGTTGAAATTAGTTTTAGTTGCAATTGAAGCTAACAGCTATCATGCGCAAAAATGAAATATATTTTCCCTATTTTGCCTTACATTCACCTAAAATTGCTAGGTGATAACATTTTTCTATTGTTTTGTAATGTCACTGGTTGCAATACATGAAGTCCTAGATCATTTTTTATATGTATAAATACGGTTTATCGATAAGCTTTAGAATCATCCATGGGAGGGTACAAATAGCTGTCCATTTTACCCCAATTTGCCCTGATTTGTTGTCGCCTCATGAATGAATCGATTTCCCCCATTTGCTTATGTCCGAATTGATGGAATTTTGTTACCAATCGGAATCGAAAGGACAGTTAAAACATATGACTCTGGTGGAGAATGAAGGGTGTAATAAGCATTAACTTTTATTTTAATTTGTGGTAAATATGCACGCAACTGATGAAATGAGGCATCTTAAATATAAATAATTTGATGCTTTGAGACGCCCTATTTAGTTAGTTTAGCGCATATTTGACTTATTTTGTAAAATGCTTATTATGCCCTGAATTCCCCATCAAAAGCTGAAATTAAAGAAAAAGTCATATATATGTCTTTTTGATAACATTGGGTTCAGTACCAATGCCAATAAGGCAGTGGCGATTCCCTAACCTCAAATGTACCTGTTCAACGAATGTAAATTCTTGAATTTTCTTAACAAATTGGTTTGTAATGTGTAGAAAATGACGAGAATAGTCGTTTCCGTCCATTTTCAATTTGATCCTGGTCCTGTATTCTCCGCAAATACAAGTTTTAGGGTCGTTGAACAGGTAAAAAGTGAGGTTACGAGACGCCACTGCAATAAGGGAAATTCATTACTTGACAAAAAATCAGGGCAAATTGATTTGTTCATTACATGACAAAAATCAGGGCGAATTTGGGGTGAAATGGACAGCTATTTATACCATTCCGAGAATGATTGTACTATTAATCGATAAAATCGATAAACCGCATTTGTATACATCAAAAATGATCCAGGGCTTCATGTTTTGCATCCAACAACATTACAAAATTACATACAAAATATGTTATTATCCAGCAGTTTTAGGGGAATGTAGGGTAAAATAGGGAAAATATATTTCTTATATGCGCATGATAACTGTTAGTTTCCAATTGCACCTAAAACTAATTTCAACGATCCATAGCAATATATGTCTTTCATAAATACATTTTAAATCTCATTTTTCAGGAAAATAGGGAAAAATGGGGCAAATTGGACAACCCCCGAAGATGATTCTGGTGATAAAAGCTCTAACGCTTTTTGTTTATGCCAAACAAATCAACTTCAAGTCAGTAACATTAAAAATCCATTTATAATTAGGAAAATTGTGAATATCCGATAGCTGTGGGGGCATATGGGGCAAAATAAGCATTTAAAAGGATCTCTCATGTATGTTTATGATTGCTATTAACCTCTAATTACACCTGCAGCTATTTTCAATGATCTACAGTCGCGTTAGCTGTTTAAAAGTACATTTTGATTCTCTTTTTGTATGAAAAAAGGGGAAAATAGGGCAAAATGGACCACTGCCCGTGCCGTGCGGTGAATGAATTAAGCACCAATCGATTTCTCGTAATTTTTTACGTCAGAAATAGTCAACTTCACGTACCGAAACCAGCGGCGTTAAAAGATCCGTTTTTGGGTCGATTTTTCCCACTGTGCGTCGGGGAACGATTTTCTCGTCACATTAACATTCCTTACCTTCCTCGATGACCGTAAGGACGTGGCCGCCGCCGTTATTGACTAATAAAGTCTGGAATTCTCGAACTGAGAGCGGTAGTTACTCCCAAGCTCTGTTTGTTGGTTCATTGTGCAATTTCGATTGTTCTGGTCAATCACGGAGTAGCAACTACGAATTGTACGGTCATCTATACTCATGCTCATGCTTTTGATGAATAAAACATATTCCTCACCACAAAATTGTGTGCTTAAGCACATTGAAAAATTTCCGGGATCCCGGGATTTCCCGGGACAAACAACACATTTTATCCCGAATCCCGGGACAAGCAAATTGGTCGGGAAATGGAACCTCTACAAATAAAGTTGCTATAAAACCTTACATTTGTCCTACTCATGCAATTGAATCGTATCTAATATCCATGTATTGCTCCTCTGAAGATCTGGTCGTACGATGCTCATTACTACCTCTTTCCGCAGGACATGTTGAATATCCTGGTGTTGCGTAATGCAGTTTATGCATTAAAAATGGGCCGACATTTTTTTTTTTAATATTGACCGATCTTGTTGTACAATTGTAACCTCGAAGCGGGTTTCAAATTTGAATTTGCTATCAAGCAGTTGATCAGCTGTTGTAGGGCAGAATATTAAATTCAAATTCTGTAAACTTAGTTTTGCAAAAGTGCTTTATAAAAAAAACTTTTTAAAACCTCGAAAAACCCTACTGAAAAGTACGTCTATAACGGGCATGCTCTCAGTAATCTCTAATTAACACTTCAAATCATACAATGTATCGGAAATATATCTTTCCATCTGACATGTTGCACTATGTTGGATTGCTTCTCCACATGCAAATATGACAAATCGCAAGCGTATAATTCGCACAATTCACAAGAATAACGAGAAATTCTTCGGTCTCATACCTTGCTGGTGCGCCAGGCATGCACCGAAAAGAAAACTCACACGCTCATTTAGGGTAAAAGGGTATAATGCGCCCCACCGGGGAAAAACGCCCCTCTTCATTTTCTAGCGATTCAAGCGCTTTTTGCATGTGTGATCGATTAGAAATCTCAAATATTAAAGAATTATTGCCATCAAGCTGGTCCGTTAGTGGATTGGTACAGAAAAGCAATAAAAATTTCAAAAAGTCTGAAATCGAGGCTTTTGGCGTAATATTTTACCTCTTGTAAGCTGACTTCATTGTAAACGAAGCTAGTTCTGTTCGCTTGTGTTACTTTGCAACTTTTATGCAGTTAAACACTTGTTGAAAGACCCTTCTAGGATAAGCATGTGGTGGAATTATCCCCTGGGACAGTTTTATCACGGGGCTGGACGTTTTTCTTTTGATGGGGCGTATTGCCCCGTTTGTTTTGAAAAGGCAAATTTTGGAACGTTTTAGAAAAACGTTTCAAAGCTTCCATAGCCGCTTCTCCAAAGGCAAAGTTCACATGCAACACTTCACTAACTTTAGTAACAACGATTTGCAGTGAACAATAGATGGAATAAGGCGCCAGTTTCAGATATATTGCCATTTCTGCTTAGGGGGGGCATATTATACCTGTTTACCCTATGAGTTCTCCATCGTATTATGCTTTCCCGGACCTAGCATGTGCATGTTATTCATGGAAGATTTCATGCTAAATTCGCGCGCACCAGTTTCCTAGCGTACAGCTCTCTAGCCCAGAAGAGCCCAGACACTTTGAGGTGCAGCCCGAGCCATATGCTGCACCGTCGTCGAATCGTCTTCCCAGTTGCGCGAGCATGTGAATTCCCATTACACTATCTTCACTTATAAATTATATTTATTGTGTTTGTATTGAAAGATGACATCAGAATATTATATGGTAGATTAATTTGTCATAATATATTATTTCTATAAGTTATTAATTTTATTCCCTTTATCTACGGTCCATTCTTCTCGACGGCCTCTCGCTGGAAAGCTAACTGCTGCAGCATAGCTTGGCGCACTTCTATGTTGCACTTATTCTGAAGTGGTGCACTTTCTCGCGTCGAGAACCAAGCTTGAGTGCGACGTGTGACCCACCAGTGTGCAATGAATGCAGATCCTCCATTTAGCGTAGCATAGGTACCTGTCCGCTGACTTAGGGTTGCCACGTTTGGTTTTGATACATGGATAGTACCTCCCAAGTGGAACCACCCTTCGCGGGAAATGAAATATTTGTATAAGATTACGATACAATTTTGCAGTTGTTGGATCCACTAGCACAGCAAGTTCCAGGTTTTGTTCTTGCACGTTCTCGAGCTCGGTAAATGTAGCAAATAAGTTCAACCGGCGATGGTTGTTGGCTGCGCGCACCGAGTCTTTACAACGCAGATTTGCAGTGTGGAGGGCAAACCCGAGAGCATTTATTATCGGAGAGAAAAGCCTTTCAACGCGCATTTGTAGCGATGACGATGACGACAACGACGACGATGGTGACGAAGAGGGCAGAAAAGTGAGAATAAAATGCACAATTTTCATATTAAATTGATGGGATAATTTTATCTTGTACTAATTGGATTTTTATTTTATCGTTGTTATTGTGTAGCGACTGTTTGTACCGTATCCGCTCGTGCAAGGAGGATAAATGTTCACGGTTTGATTTATTGAAGTGGAATGGAGTTTGGTTGGTGACTCTGGCTTATGATTCTGATTCTTGAATTAGAACTGATTTGAATGGGACAGATTCAGGGCCCACAGATCCACAGCTGTAAAGGCGTGTGGGTATTCAGATTGACCATGCTGAAGATGACGGGTTCAACTCTTGGTCGGTCTAGAATCTTTTTGTAATGAAAATTTCCTAGATTTTCTTGGGTATTGAGTACATCGCTATTGAATTGGTTAGAATAAAGAATATTCTTCTTGTCGCAAATTCCCAACTGGGACAAAGCCTGCGTCTTAGCTATATATAGGTTTAGGTCTATGAGCACTTTCAAAGTTATTACCTGAGAGCTTCGACTGTCAATGACCATTTTGCATTTGTATATCGGGCGGCAGACAAGGAAGAGATACTCGATGCATTCTCAAGGAAGTCGGACATTTCCATTACGAAAAGTTCTTGGACCGAGCGATAATAAAAAGCCCATATAGCTGCGCGTTTACCGCTTCAGGTGTACGTTCCGACTGAAAGACTCGTACGGTATCGTAATGTGAAACTTTTTGGAATACATAAATTTATGATTAAATGCATTGGTGAAGCAAATAACTAACATTGGACATGGTTGCCTGTATTTTGATTTTTACTTACTTGATACTTGATGGACTACAACCCGTAGCGGCGAGTCTGCGCCGAATAAAGCAGTCACCTTAACTGGTCTCGGTCTAGGGACATTCGCTTCCAGCCACCCTGAACGTTTAGAGTCCTTAGATTCTCCTCAACTGCAAAAAAAAAACAACGTGTGAGCGACCTACTACGAAACCGACGGCCCCTTCATAGTTCTCTGCTGAATATAGAACTAACTCTTCGTTCCTCCGGCATGTGTGCTGCGTGCCCAGCCCACCACAGCTCACCATATTTTATTCGCTTAACAAGGCGCAGTATCATAACGTCCGAGGTCATAAAGTCCCAGGACTTTATGGCGCATTTTTCCGGGGCGTAACGTCCGAACTTGCAGATACGCCACGAAGTCCAAGGAAAGAAGGCACGTAGGATATTATGACGCATCTAAACATTTGAACGCTATTTCGCCAAAAAACGCGACTTCATGTCCGAGACTGTATGGCCTCGGACGTTGTGATCCGGCCCCGCTTCGGCGCAGTATCATAACGTCCGAGGTCATAAAGTCCCAGGACTTTATGGCGCATTTTTCCGGGGCGTAACGTCCGGAATATAACTATATCCATCTCTCACTTTACGTTTCCGAAGACTCTGAAGGTTTTTCTATCAATTTCTCTCAACGTTCACGTTCATAGTCATATAAAACGGCCAGAAGATGCTGGGTCATTAGCCCGAATGATCGTCTGGACGAACGAAACGGAACGGTTTTAAATTTGTGAGACATTCCAATAAATAGATGCGACTTTTACAATACTACTATTGTTTATTTTTTAACGTTATTAACGAGATTTTGAGCCCAGTCTACGCTCCCAAAGACTACGCTCCATACAAATTTCCAAATTTTGGTATGGACAAAAGTCTACGAGGTAGAAGGGGGGGGGGGGTCTGAGATGACCAAATTTTGGTCTACGTGGTTTATGAACTACTTACTTACTTTCAGTCCTGGGCACCCACGGTGGTGCATAGGGCCGAATTGAAAGATTCCCATCCTGAGTGATTGCCAGCCATCGCCTTGACCTGTGGCCAGGTTAAATTTTTGTCGACTTGCTTGATTTCGTTGTTGAGGCTGCGTCGCCATGAGCCTCTGGGTCTGCCTTTGCAGCAATGTCCTGCTGGGTTCCAATCTAACGCTTGCTTGCAGATTTCGTTTCCGCTTCTGCATATAGTGTGGCCGACTCACCTCCACTTTTGCTCCCGAATTTCTGTCGTTTATGAACAGCCCCTTATTATTAGGAACAACTTTGTAGAAGACCATATCTGTCTAAAATCTCGTTTGAAGGCGCTGAACGCATCTTTTATCATATATCTGGTTCGTGGACCACTGTGCAATGGTAATTAAACTGAGTCAAAAACTCCTTGCCCAAAGACTTGGGTGTTGTCCATAAGCTACGTAGACTCATTTTCGGCCATCTCAGACCATTCCCCTCCCTCTTGTAGACTTATGAATTTGAAGAGTATACGTAATTTATGGACAGGCCCTCGGTTCGTGTCCAATATCCTTGGCCGCGTCACACATTGGTCAGATCGTTCTGCACCTGGTCCTCCATCTTGCACGCTGCCCTCCAGGTCTTCTTGCACTATCCGGATCTTTTGCGAATACCAGGTTTGTAGGATAGTTGTCCGCCATTTTCACAATATGTCCTGTCCATCGTATCCTTCCAGCTTTTGCGACCTTCTGGATGCTAGGTTCGCCGTAGATTGCAGCGAACTCGTGATTCATTCTTCGCCGCCAGAAACCGTTCTCATGCACACCGCCAAAAATGGTCCTAAGCACCCCCGCTTGAGCACTTCGAGTGCTTGCATGTCCTCCTCGAGCATAGTCCAGGTCGTGTGCCCGTAGAAAATTCCCAGTCTTATCAGCGTTTTTATCATGTGTCCCCTTCTAAAGTAACACTGCTGTCTAGGCTTGTTCTGTCGTTCGTGGTTCCACCTGCTAGCATGTAGGGGAATTGGGGGTAATATGAACACCATAAGCGTTTGTCATCGTTTCCAATAGAAATATGACAAAAACCTAAAATTTTCCCTGTAATATCGTAGATGGTAATATATTCTAAAAGTTCTGAAAGAAAATATCGATAAAAATACAGATTTGTACATTTTTTTCCGATTACAAAATATGCAAGACAACAGAGTCGTGAAAAATAATAAAAACAATAAATATGATATATCGAATATAAACACCATAGGTTCCCAAACTTTCAGGTGCGCGACCCCCTTTTGCCAGCAGACGTACTTTTCGCGACCCACCATAGAAATTCTCTTATTTGTTGTCTGTTACAGTAAAATATTCTACTGTCCTTGCGACCCATAGTTTGGGAAACCATGTGCTACACTTATAAAACTTTTGATTTAAAATTTTGAATGTGTTGTAGGGTAAGTGTACCAATTATGGCTATAGTACTAATTATTCGCCATAGTTGATTTCCACCCTTTAACGATGTAAATCAACAATAAAAAAAATGTGAACAACAGACCACGTTCACAAAAGATGATTGCACTCATTTAAACTCCACATTTTGTTCAAATTATAGTAGAAATAAATCATTTTCCTTAAAATTTCGGCTTCCTTGCACCCTATTTCGCCATAGTGTACCAATTATGACTAACTCCATAAGAAATGCATGCAAATAGTGCGAAAAGGAACCAAAGTTAAAAAATGTAGCCATAACTGGTACAGGGTTCCTATCATTGGCACACGATGTAATAAATACTAAAAGTAGTTTTGGCTCCGTTTCTATATTTTTCCTGTAAAGTATGGAAACTAAACTATCTTTTGACATATTAATGACATTCGTTGGTCTTCTTGTTATTTTTGTACAAATAGTTTTCCTTATGTAGTGCCATAATTGGTACAGTTACCCTTATATTTTTTTTTTTGTAAAAAACGTTTTAATAGGGAGCAGGCCGTTAGGCCGAATGCCGTTAGGCCGAAGGCCATTAGGCCGAATGCCGTTAGGCCGAATGCCGTTATGCCGAATGCCGTTAGGCCGAAAAGTCGTTAGGCCGGAAAGTCGTTAGGCCGAAATAGTCGTTAGGCCGAAAGGGTCGTTGGGCCGAATAGGTTGACACGTTTTATATTGCACAAAACTAAATAAACATGAGAAAAGTCGACATCATTGGGGAACTCTGGGGGAAATCAATTTAGGAGGCGAAATAGAAAAGGTTTATAAGACAGCATCTCGAAAATGCTTATTTTTAGTTAGAAACACATAGTTATGGTGAACGGGCACAGCCAAAGCTATCGACAGGATAAAGATATTCAATACAGTATTATGCCGCCAGCACCAAACCGAATAGCGGCGTTTTGACTAGCGACACTTTTCGACTAGCGACACCTTTTTTCAGTACCGGGTGTAGAGCGCTGTGTGCATTCAATGATGCACTATCATATACGTCACTTCCGATGTATGTTGTAAACAATCCAAAATTAGCAAAAATATTTTTCTCAAAAAAAGTTTTTTGATTCCCAACCAAATCCATAATAACATTGTCAACATTTGTTCTTATTTTTAACATAGGCTGTTCTTTGTAGTTTTAATGTTCTACTCACTATGATCATTACAGCAATTAAATTTTTCATCGGAGATTTTTCCTTCTTTTGAAAATAGCCTCTTCTTTCTAGTTTAACTATTCTACTCATTATAAGTATTTCAGCCATAAACTTTTTCATAAGAGTATTTCCTTCTTCTGTACATAGGCTTTCTTCTATTCTAACAGTTATACTCACTATAAGCATTACAGCTTTTAACAAGAAAAGCAAAACAACCTGAAATCCACTGAAACTGGCACCCCCTAGGCACCCCCTAGCAAAAAATCCTAGATACGCCAATGGTTTGCTTCTTTTGAAAATAGGCTATTCTTTTTTCATTATAAAGATTCATTTTCATCACAGTTTCTTCTTCTTCTTCTGAACATAGGCTGTTTTACTCATATACGTATTATAGCTATCAACTTTTTCATCTGAAATTTTACATCTTCTAAACTCTTTCTAGTTTAACTGTTCTGTTTCACGGCGGTAGTCTACTGCTGCTCTTTCTATATCAAATGTTTTACTCATTATGAAGGTTACAGCCCTCAACAGAGATTAAAAAAACTTCTTCATCGAAGATTTTTCCTTCTTTTAAACATAGGTTGTTCTTTGTAAGTTTCAAAGAACTCGATTAAATTGCACTTAATCTTGTTAATCATGCTTGGGCTGGAACTCTGAATTTGTTCCCGTAACTATAATTTGGACTTTAAAACGCGAAAAATTATTAGAGTGTTCATTCAATTAACCATTCAAAGCAAACCAAAATTTCAAGGTTGAAGACCGTTTCCCTCAAACATTACACAGTTTTTACCATCGAGTTTCCTAAGCAAACCATTCAACCTTACAGCCCATTTGGCCTAGTGACCACTTCATCCTAGCGACCCGACCCATCCGGCCTAATGGCATATTCGGCCTAACGACCCTTTCGGCCTTACGACCCTTGCGGCCTTACGGCATTCGGCCTAACGACATTCGGCCTAACGGCATTCGGCCCAACGGCTTTCGGCCTAACGGGGTAGAACCGTGTTATAGATTTAGCACAAAAATTTATAAACTAGCTTATAAACTAGCTGTCCCCGGCAAACTTTGTCTTGCCTACTGCGTTTTTTGACGTTGTATGTCCCTAGCCAAGCGCCCAAGTCCCCGTTCAAAATGTATGAAAACCCGATTTTCAAAAACTCTCATTTTTCCCATGTTTTTGGCCTCATAAACCTTCCTTGGGTGAAAACTAACAGAACAAAACTTAGACGACCCAAATCGGACGATCCGTTCGTAAGTTATGCGCGGTCCCACGTATGCCACTGCATTTTTATATATACAGGGTGTTTGGTTCCGGGTTTTAGATATTTTCAGGGCTGATAGGTCTTGATGAGAGATGAAAAAGTTCCCATGGAACATAGGGTCGGAAATCACTGCTAAGTGAGTTAATCACATTTTAAGTTTTTAATTTTTGGTTATCTTTGAAGTCCTATATCTCCTAAACTATCAATCGTACAAACTTTATCAGCGCACGAATTGAAAGCTAATTACTTCTACTTTCTTAGTCTCTTGGACGTAAACTTTGTAAAAATAGTTTAAAAGGCCTTAAATTGAAAAATAATGCAAAATTGGTCGAAAAAATCGACTCTTTTTTGGATATTTTTGATGATTTAAATATGAAAATAAAGCTTTTGTTGAAAAAGTTCTTCTACAAAACATGCACGAACTTGTTCCCTAAAAATGTTTCTTTGACACCAAAACTCTATCTTTTGTAGTTAAGCCAAAAAATGTTTTTGAAAATAACGTTCCAAATTGCATTAACTTCATGCCAAAACAATGGTCATCACCCTATCCGTCGTGCGTTCGTGTGCTGTTGCTCCACGGCATGCGGACGACTACTGCTGCTGGCTTGGCTGCTGGTGATGTCATCGCATACAGAAAACGAGCTCGCTCTTTGTCGCGTCACATCTCCGCCTGTGGAATTACTCGAGGCGGAGTTTCGATTTGCGCATACTAAGTGCGACGTGCAGTTAACTTGTTTTTCGACGGAGCGAAAGGAAAGCGTCGACGAAAGTGTATTTACAAGAGCAACCATTTAAATCCTTCGCACTCGTAGCTCTGCTGCGGTGCTGTTCAGATGGGGGGGTCTGTGCGTGCGGCAATTTAGAGCATGCACTTATTTGATGCATTTCATTTTTTTTGTATGATGTGCAAGGATAATGATTCTTCTTATTTCTTGCATAACATTCCCACTGGGACAGAGCCTGTTTCTCAGCTCAGTTGTAAAACATACAGCAATAAATTCCTTTGGAACCAATCATGGGGGATCATTGGGAAATGATACCTTTGAGGAATCTAATCAATAAGTTGGACATTTTAGGAGAAGTTGGGGATTCTTAAGGGACATTGGGGATTTTTAGGAGATATTGGGCATTTTTAAGGAACCTTGGGGATTTTTAGGAGATATTGGGAAGGGGAAAATGGAACGTAGGAATCATGGCGGTCCTTGAGAAATGATACCTTTGGGGAATCTAATCAACAAGTTGGACATTTTAGGAGATATTGGGGATTTTCAAGGAACATTGGGGATTTTTAGGAGATATTGGGGAGGGTAAAGGGAACTTAGGAATCATGGCGGTCCTTGGGAAATGATACCTTTGGGGAATCTAATCAACAAGTTGGATATTTTAGGAGAAGTTGGGGATTCTTAAGGGACATTAGGGATTTTTAGGAGATATTGGGGATTTTCAAGGAACATTGGGGATTTTTAGGAGATATTGGGGCGGGTAAAGGAAACTAAGGAATCATGGGGGTCCTTGGGAAATGATACCTTTGGGGAATCTAATCAACAAGTTGGATATTTTAGGAGAAGTTTGGGATTCTTAAGGGACATTAGGGATTTTTAGGAGATATTGGGGATTTTCAAGGAGCATTGGGGATTTTTAGGAGATATTGGGGAGGGTAAAGGGAACTTAGGAATCATGGGGGTCCTTGGGAAATGATACCTTTGGGGAATCTAATCAACAAGTTGGACATTTTAGGAGATATTGGGGATTTTCAAGGAACATTGGGGATTTTTAGGAGATATTGGGGAGGGTAAAGGGAACTTAGGAATCATGGCGGTCCTTGGGAAATGATACCTTTGGGGAATCTAATCAACAAGTTGGATATTTTAGGAGAAGTTGGGGATTCTTAAGGGACATTAGGGATTTTTAGGAGATATTGGGGATTTTCAAGGAGCATTGGGGATTTTTAGGAGATATTGGGGAGGGTAAAGGGAACTTAGGAATCATGGGGGTCCTTGGGAAATGATACTTTTGGGGAATCTAATCAACAAGTTGGATATTTTAGGAGAAGTTGGGGATTCTTAAGGAACATTGGGGATTTTTAGGAGATATTGGGCATTTTTAAGGAACCTTGGGGATTTTTAAGGAACATTGGGAATTTTTAGAAGATATTGGGAAGGGGAAAAGGGAACTTAGGAATCATGGCGGTCCTTGAGAAATGATACCTTTGGGGAATCTAATCAACAAGTTGGACATTTTAGGAGA
Source organism: Aedes albopictus (assembly GCF_035046485.1). Lineage (NCBI taxonomy): Eukaryota > Metazoa > Arthropoda > Insecta > Diptera > Culicidae > Aedes > Aedes albopictus. The sequence continues at coordinate 287,376,843 of NC_085138.1, forward strand.
AGTTGGGGATTCTTAAGGGACATTGGAGATTTTTAGGAGATATTGGGGATTTTTAAGGAACATTGGGGATTTTTAGGCGATATTGGGGAGGTTAAAGGTAACTTAGGAATCATGGAGGTCCTTGGAAAATGATACCTTTTTGGAATCTAATCAACAAGTTGGCCATTTTAGGAGATATTGGGGATTTTTAAGGAACATTGGGATTTTTAGGAGATATTGGGAAGGGGAAATGGGAATTTAGGAATCATGGCGGTCCTTGAGAAATGATACCTTTGGGGAATCTAATCAACAAGTTGGTCGTTTTAGGAGATATTGGGGATTTTTAAGGAACATTGGGGATTTTTACGAGATATTGGGGATTTTTAAGGAACATTGGGGATTTTTAGGAGATATTGGGGCGGGTAAAGGGAACTTAGGAATTATGGGGGTCCTTGGGATATGATACCTTTGGGGAATCTTATCAACAAGTTGGACATTTTAGGAGAAGTTGGGGATTCTTAAGGGACATTGGTCATTTTTAGGAGATATTGGGGTGGGTAATGGGAACTTAGGAATCATGGGGGTCCTTGAGAAATGATACTTTTGGGAATCTAATCAACAAGTTGGATATTTAAGGAGAAGTTGGGGACTCTTAAGGAACCCAAGGGAATTTTAGAAGATATTGGGGAGGGTAAAGGGAACTTAGGAATTATGGGGGTCCTTGGGAAATGATACCTTTGGGGAATCTAATCAACAAGTTGGACATTTTAGGAGATTTTGGGGATTTTTAAGGAACGTTGGGGATTTTGAGGAGATATTGGGGAGGTTAAAGGGAACTTAGGAATCATGGGGGTCCTTGGGAAATGATACCTTTGGGGAATCTAATTAACAAGTTGGACATTTTAGGAGAAGTTGGGCATTCTCAAGGAACATTGGGATTTTTTAGGAGATTTTTAAGGAACATTGAAGATTTTTTAGGAACATTGGGGATTTTTAATAGATATTGGAGATTTTTAAGAAACTTTGGGGATTTTCTGGAGATATTGGAGATTATTCATGACGTTGGGGATTTTTGGGAGATATTGGGAACTTTATAAGGAGCGTTGGGAATTGTAGGAGATATTTGGGAGGGTAATCGGAACTTAGGAATCATGGGGGTCCTTGGGAAATGATACCTTTGGGATTCGTTAGATTTAGTTGGACATTTTAGGAGAAGCTAGGGATGCTTCAATAACATTGGAAATTTTGAGGAGATATAGGAGATTTTTAATGAATGTTGGGGGTTTTTAGAAGATATAGGGGATTTTTTAAGGTATTTTGGGGCTTTTGAGAAGATATTGGAGATTTTTTAAGGAACGATTGGGATTTAAGGAGATATTGGGGAGGGTAAGGTGAACTTAGGAATTATGAGGGTCTGCTTGGGAAATGATACCTTTGGGGAACCCAAGCAACAAGTTGATCATTTTAGCAGAAGTAGGGAATTTTCTAAGAAACATTGGTAATTTTTAGGAGATATTGGAGAGGATAAAGGAAACAGAGGAATCATCATCCCCAATGTTCCTTAAGAATCCCCAACTTCTCTTAAAATGTCCAACTTGTTGATAAGATTCCCCAAAGGTATCATTTCCCGAAGACCCCCATGATTCCTAAGTTCCCTTTACCCTCCCCAATATCGCCTAAAAATCCCCAATGTCCTTTAAGAAACCCCAACTTCTCCTAAAATGTCCAACTTGTTGATTAGATTCCCCAAAGGTATCATTTCCCAAGGACCTCCATGATTTTTAATTTCCCTTTACCCTCCCCAATATCTCCTAAAAATCCCCAATGTTCCTTAAGAATCCCCAACTTCTCCTAAAATATCCAACTTGTTGATTAGATTCCCCAAAGGTATCATTTCCCAAGGACCTCCATGATTTCTAATTTCCCTTTACCCTCCCCAATATCTCCTAAAAATCCCCAATGTTCCTTAAGAATCCCCAACTTCTCCTAAAATGTCCAACTTGTTGATAAGATTCCCCAAAGGTATCATTTCCCGAAGACCCCCATGATTCCTAAGTTCCCTTTACCCTCCCCAATATCGCCTAGAAATCCCCAATGTCCTTTAAGAAACCCCAACTTCTCCTAAAATGTCCAACTTGTTGATTAGATTCCCCAAAGGTATCATTTCTCGAAGACCCCCATGATTCCTAAGTTCCCTTTACCCTCCCCAATATCTCCTTAAAATCCCCAATGTTCCTTGAAAATCCCCAATATCTCCTAAAATATCCAACTTGTTGATTAGATTCCCCAAAGGTATCATTTCCCGAAGACCCCCATGATTCCTAAGTTCCCTTTACCCTCCCCAATATCGCCTAAAAATCCCCAATGTCCTTTAAGAAACCCCAACTTCTCCTAAAATGTCCAACTTGTTGATTAGATTCCCCAAAGGTATCATTTCCCGAAGACCCCCATGATTCCTTAGTTCCCTTTAACCTCCCCAATATCGCCTTAAAATCCCCAATGTTCCTTAAAAATCCCCAATATCTCCTAAAAATCCCCAATGTTCCTTAAGAATCCCCAACTTCTCCTAAAATGTCCAACTTGTTGATTAGATTCCCCAAAGGTATCATTTCCCGAAGACCCCCATGATTCCTAAGTTCCCTTTACCCTCCCCAATATCTCCTAAAAATCCCCAATGTTCCTTGAAAATCCCCAATATCTCCTAAAATATCCAACTTGTTGATTAGATTCCCCAAAGGTATCATTTCCCGAAGACCCCCATGATTCCTAAGTTCCCTTTACCCTCCCCAATATCGCCTAAAAATCCCCAATGTCCTTTAAGAAACCCCAACTTCTCCTAAAATGTCCAACTTGTTGATTAGATTCCCCAAAGGTATCATTTCCCGAAGACCCCCATGATTCCTTAGTTCCCTTTAACCTCCCCAATATCGCCTTAAAATCCCCAATGTTCCTTAAAAATCCCCAATATCTCCTAAAAATCCCCAATGTTCCTTAAGAATCCCCAACTTCTCCTAAAATGTCCAACTTGTTGATTAGATTCCCCAAAGGTATCATTTCCCGAAGACCCCCATGATTCCTAAGTTCCCTTTACCCTCCCCAATATCTCCTAAAAATCCCCAATGTTCCTTGAAAATCCCCAATATCTCCTAAAATATCCAACTTGTTGATTAGATTCCCCAAAGGTATCATTTCTCAAGGACCGCCATGATTCCTAAGTTCCCTTTTCCCCTTCCCAATATCTTCTAAAAATTCCCAATGTTCCTTAAAAATCCCCAAGGTTCCTTAAAAATGCCCAATATCTCCTAAAAATCCCCAATGTTCCTTAAGAATCCCCAACTTCTCCTAAAATATCCAACTTGTTGATTAGATTCCCCAAAAGTATCATTTCCCAAGGACCCCCATGATTCCTAAGTTCCCTTTACCCTCCCCAATATCTCCTAAAAATCCCCAATGCTCCTTGAAAACCCCCAATATCTCCTAAAAATCCCTAATGTCCCTTAAGAATCCCCAACTTCTCCTAAAATATCCAACTTGTTGATTAGGTTCCCCAAAAGGTATCATTTCCCAAGGACCCCCATGATTCCTTAGTTTCCTTTACCCGCCCCAATATCTCCTAAAAATCCCTTGGGTTCCTTAAGAGTCCCCAACTTCTGCTTAAATATCCAACTTGTTGATTAGATTCCCTATAGTTATCATTTCTCAAGGACCCCCATGATTCCTAAGTTCCCATTACCCACCCCAATATCTCCTAAAAATGACCAATGTCCCTTAAGAATCCCCAACTTCTCCTAAAATGCCCAACTTGTTGATAAGATTCCCCAAAGGTATTATATCCCAAGGACCCCCATGATTCCTAAGTTCCCTTTACCCTCCCCAATATCTTCTAAAAATCCCTTGGGTTCCTTAAGAGTCCCCAACTTCTGCTTAAATATCCAACTTGTTGATTAGATTCCCTAAAGTTATCATTTCTCAAGGACCCCCATGATTCCAAAGTTCCCATTACCCACCCCAATATCTCCTAAAAATGACCAATGTCCCTTAAGAATCCCCAACTTCTCCTAAAATGTCCAACTTGTTGATAAGATTCCCCAAAGGTATCATATCCCAAGGACCCCCATAATTCCTAAGTTCCCTTTAACCTCCCCAATATCTCCTCAAAATCCCCAACGTTCCTTAAAAATCCCCAAAATCTCCTAAAATGTCCAACTTGTTGATTAGATTCCCCAAAGTTATCATTTCCCAAGGACCCCCATGATTCCTAAGTTCCCTTTACCCGCCCCAATATCTCCTAAAAATCTCCAATGTTCCTTAAAAATCCCCAATATCTCCTAAAAATCCCCAATGTCCATTAAGAATCCCCAACTTCTCCTAAAATGTCCGACTTGTCGATTAGATTCCCCAAAGTTATCATATCTCAAGGACCCCCATGAATCCTAAGTTCCCTTTTCCCCTTCCCAATATCTCCTAAAATTCCCCAAGGGGCTGTCCATAAACCACGTGGTCATTTTTTTTGGGACTTCTTAAACCCCCTCCCCCGCGTGGTCATTAGTCCATACAAAATTTTTTATTCGTCCATACAAAATGGTCATTGGCCAAACCCCACCCTCCCCTCATGACCACGTGGTTTATGGACAGCCCCCAATGTTCCTTAAAAATCACCAATGTTCCTTATAAATCCCCAATATCTCCTAAAAATCCCCAATGTTCCTTAAGAATCACCAAACTTTTCCTTAAATGGCCAACTTGTTGATTAGATTCCCCAAAGGTATCATATCTCAAGGACCCCCATAATTCCTAAGTTCCCTTTACCCACCCCAATATCTTCTAAAAATCCCTTGGGTTCCTTAAGAGTCCCCAACTTCTTCTTAAATATCCAACTTGTTGATTAGAATCCCCAAAGTTATCATTTCTCAAGGACCCCCATGATTCCTAAGTTCCCATTACCCACCCCAATATCTCCTAAAAATGACCAATGTCCCTTAACAATCCCCAACTTCTCCTAAAATGTCCAACTTGTTGATAAGATTCCCCAAAGGTATCATTTCCCAAGGACCCCATGATTTCTAAGTTCCCTTTACCCGCCCCAATATCTCCTAAAAATCCCCAATGTTCCTTAAAAATCCCCAATGTCTCGTAAAAATCCCCAATGTTCCTTAAAAATCCCCAATATCTCCTAAAATGACCAACTTGTTGATTAGATTCCCCAAAGGTATCATTTCTCAAGGACCGCCATGATTCCTAAATTCCCATTTCCCCTTCCCAATATCTCCTAAAAATCCCAATGTTCCTTAAAAATCCCCAATATCTCCTAAAATGGTCAACTTGTTGATTAGATTCCAAAAAGGTATCATTTTCCAAGGATCTCCATGATTCCTAAGTTACCTTTAACCTCCCCAATATCGCCTAAAAATCCCCAATGTTCCTTAAAAATCCCCAATATCTCCTAAAAATCTCCAATGTCCCTTAAGAATCCCCAACTTCTCCTAAAATGTCCAACTTGTTGATTAGATTCCCCAAAGGTATCATTTCTCAAGGACCGCCATGATTCCTAAGTTCCCTTTTCCCCTTCCCAATATCTCCTAAAAATCCCCAATGTTCCTTAGAAATCCCCAAGGTTCCTTAAAAATGCCCAATATCTCCTAAAAATCCCCAATGTTCCTTAAGAATCCTCAACTTCTCCTAAAATATCCAACTTATTGATTAGATTCCCCAAAGGAATCATTTCCCAAGGACCCCCATGATCCTTAAGTTCCCTTTACCCTCCCCAATATCGCTTAAAAATCCCCAATGTCCTTTAAGAAACTCCAACTTCTCCTAAAATGTCCATTTTGTTGATTAGATTCCCCAAAGGTATCATTTCCCAAGGACCCCCATGATTCCTAAGTTCCCTGTACCCTCCCCAATATCTCCTAAAAATCCCCAATGTTCCTTAAGAATCCCCAACTTCTCCTAAAATGTCCAACTTGTTGATTAGATTCCCCAAAGGTATCATTTCTCAAGGACCGCCATGATTCCTAAGTTCCCTTTTCCCCTTCCCAATATATTCTAAAAATTCCCAATGTTCCTTAAAAATCCCCAAGGTTCCTTAAAAATGCCCAATATCTCCTAAAAATCCCCAATGTTCCTTAAGAATCCCCAACTTCTCCTAAAATATCCAACTTGTTGATTAGATTCCCCAAAAGTATCATTTCCCAAGGACCCCCATGATTCCTAAGTTCCCTTTACCCTTCCCAATATCTCCTAAAAATCCCCAATGCTCCTTGAAAATCCCCAATATCTCTTAAAAATCCCTAATGTCCCTTAAGAATCCCCAACTTCTCCTAAAATATCCAACTTGTTGATTAGATTCCCCAAAGGTATCATTTCCCAAGGATCCCCATGATTCCTAAGTTCCCTTTTCCCCTTCCCAATATCTCCTAAAAATCCCCAATGTCCCTTAAGAATCCCCAACTTCTCATAAAATGTCCAACTTGTTGATTAGATTCCCCAAAGGTATCATTTCCCAAGGACCTCCATGATTCCTAAGTTCCCTTTAACCTCCCCAATATCGCCTAAAAATCCCCAATGTTCCTTAAAAATCCCCAATATCCCCTAAAAATCCCTAATGTCCCTTAAGAATCCTCAACTTCTCCTAAAATATCCAACTTGTTGATTAGATTCCCCAAAGGTATCGTTTCCCAAGGACCCCCATGATTCCTGAGTTCCCTTTACCCTCCCCAATATCGCCTAAAAATCCCCAATGTCCTTTAAGAAACCCCAACTTCTCCTAAAATGTCCAACTTGTTGATTAGATTGCCCAAAGGTATCTTTTCTCAAGGACCCCCATGATTCCTAAGTTCCCTTTAACCTCCCCAATATCGCCTAAAAATCCCCAATGTTCCTTAAAAATCCCCAATATCTCCTAAAAATCCCCAATGTTCCTTAAAAATCCCCAATATCTCCTAAAAATCCCCAATGTTCCTTAAGAATCCCCAACTTCTCCTAAAATGTCCAACTTGTTGATTAGATTCCCCAAAGGTATCATTTCCCAAGGACCCCCATGATTCCTAAGTTCCCTTTAACCTCCCCAATATCGCCTAAAAATCCCCAATGTTCCTTAAAAATCCCCAATATCTCCTAAAAATCCCCTATGTTCCTTAAAAATCCCCAATATCTCCTAAAAATCCCCAATGTTCCTTAAGAATCCCCAACTTCTCCTTAAATGTCCAACTTGTTGATTAGATTCCCCAAAGGTATCGTTTCCCAAGGACCCCCATGATTCCTAAGTTCCCTTTACCCTCCCCAATATCGCCTAAAAATCCCCAATGTCCTTTAAAAAACCCCAACTTCTCCTAAAATGTCCAACTTGTTGATTAGATTCCCCAAAGGTATCATTTCCCAAGGACCCCCATGATTCCTAAGTTTCCTTTACCCGCCCCAATATCTCCTAAAAATCCCCAATGTCCATTAAGAATCCCCAATATCTTCTAAAATGTCCAACTTGTTGATTAGATTCCCCAAAGGTATCATTTCTCAAGGACCGCCATGATTCCTAAGTTCCCTTTTCCACTTCCCAATATCTCCTAAAAATCCTCAAGGTTCCTTAAAAATGCCCAATATCTCCTAAAAATCCCCAATGTTCCTTAAGAATCCTCAACTTCTCCTAAAATATCCAACTTGTTGATTAGATTCCCCAAAGGTATCATTTCCCAAGGACCCCCATGATTCCTTAGTTTCCTTTACCCGCCCCAATATCTCCTAAAATCCCCAATGTTCCTTAAAAATCCCCAATATCTCCTAAAATGTCCAACTTGTTGATAAGATTCCCCAAAGGTATCATTTCCCAAGGACCCCCATGATTCCTTAGTTTCCTTTATCCGCCCCAATATCTCCTAAAAATCCCCAATGTTCCTTGAAAATCCCCAATATCTCCTAAAAATCCCTAATGTCCCTTAAGAATCCCCAACTTCTCCTAAAATATCCAACTTCTCGCGTTACATTTGAAAAGGGCCTATCCCCAGAACGTAAACATTGAGAAAAATCGATGCAAACATTTTCCATCACATTTCCTAATCGTATTTCACAGTTTTCGGATTTTTCAACATGCTTTTCGTTTTAATGACACAAGAATAGATGTATCTTTGCTTCAATAATCAAGTGCATTAAAAATTATCAAAAAAGTATGAAAAATTATAGATAAACATGTTAAGCTTATTTGAAAAATTTATCCCGGTGTACGCCTTATTGTGAGTCTTTCTAAAATTTTCTTAGCGTGGATTGGCCCCCCGTGTGAGTCCGTTATTCGCCTTGACGGAGGCTCTCTGAGAGAATTGCGCTGTGCGTGAAATCAATTTTTTTTTAACATGGGAAAGGATAGGAGCTGCATTTTCAAATGCTTCTAAAATATTTTAGGAACTTCAGATTGAAAAAAGTGTTAATGTTTTGCAATATACTTTCAATTAGCTACATTATAACTGGTTTTAGACAAAAGTTTTTAAATCACAATGTTATGTCTATAATATAGCGTATCAAAATCTCATTCGATAACATTAAGAACGTTTTGCTTGAAAAAAATTCTATAAAGAATTAGAAGCATTTGAAAATGCAGCTCCTATCCTTTCCCATGTTAAAAAAAAATGTTTTCACGCAAGCGCAATTCTCTCAGAGAGCCTCCGTCAAGGCGAATTGACATCGTATCAAGGCTTGGCCGTTTTTGAGAGAGAGAATTCTCTCTCTCGGCGCTCGGGCCAAGAGCCGTTCGGAAAATTTTCGGTTGTCGGCCCTTTAAACGAGAGGACCAACAAATGAAAACAAGATTCTACCGTTACTGGCCCATTTGGAGCACGGGCTTATGGATGATTGGGAAAAAAAGCAATGATCGGCCGTTTTGAAGGTGGGGTTTATTCTGATGAGATTAACGGTTAGGCGGGTGATGCTTGCACAGTATGTTACTGTTGGGGGATGCTATGGAAAGGTATCAAAATCGATTTGTTTACATTTTAGGGATAGGCCCTTTTCAAATGTAACGCGAGACTTGTTGATTAGATTCCCCAAAGGTATCATTTCCCAAGGACCCCCATGATTCCTAAGTTCCCTTTACCCTCCCCAATATCTCCTAAAAATCCCCAATGCTCCTTGAAAATCCCCAATATCTCCTAAAAATCCCTAATGTCCCTTAAGAATCCCCAACTTCTCCTAAAATATCCAACTTGTTGATTAGATTCCCCAAAGGTATCATTTCCCAAGGACCCCCATGATTCCTAAGTTCCCTTTACCCTCCCCAATATCTCCTAAAAATCCCCAATGTTCCTTGAAAATCCCCAATATCTCCTAAAATGTCCAACTTGTTGATTAGATTCCCCAAAGGTATCATTTCTCAAGGACCGCCATGATTCCTAAGTTCCCTTTTCCCCTTCCCAATATCTTCTAAAAATTCCCAATGTTCCTTAAAAATCCCCAAGGTTCCTTAAAAATGCCCAATATCTCCTAAAAATCCCCAATGTTCCTTAAGAATCCCCAACTTCTCCTAAAATATCCAACTTGTTGATTAGATTCCCCAAAAGTATCATTTCCCAAGGACCCCCATGATTCCTAAGTTCCCTTTACCCTCCCCAATATCTCCTAAAAATCCCCAATGCTCCTTGAAAATCCCCAATATCTCCTAAAAATCCCTAATGTCCCTTAAGAATCCCCAACTTCTCCTAAAATATCCAACTTGTTGATTAGATTCCCCAAAGGTATCATTTCCCAAGGACCCCCATGATTCCTTAGTTTCCTTTACCCGCCCCAATATCTCCTAAAAATCCCCAATGTTCCTTGAAAATCCCCAATATCTCCTAAAAATCCCTAATGTCCCTTAAGAATCCCCAACTTCTCCTAAAATATCCAACTTGTTGATTAGATTCCCCAAAGGTATCATTTCCCAAGGACCGCCATGATTCCTAAGTTCCCTTTACCCTCCCCAATATCTCCTAAAAATCCCCAATGTTCCTTGAAAATCCCCAATATCTCCTAAAATGTCCAACTTGTTGATTAGATTCCCCAAAGGTATCATTTCTCAAGGACCGCCATGATTCCTAAGTTCCATTTTCCCCTTCCCAATATCTCCTAAAAATCCCCAAGGTTCCTTAAAAATGCCCAATATCTCCTAAAAATCCCTAATGTCCCTTAAGAATCCCCAACTTCTCCTAAAATATCCAACTTGTTGATTAGATTCCCCAAAGGTATCATTTCTCAAGGACCGCCATGATTCCTAAGTTCCATTTTCCCCTTCCCAATATCTCCTAAAAATCCCCAAGGTTCCTTAAAAATGCCCAATATCTCCTAAAAATCCCCAATGTCCCTTAAGAATCCCCAACTTCTCCTAAAATGTCCAACTTATTGATTAGATTCCTCAAAGGTATCATTTCCCAATGATCCCCCATGATTGGTTCCAAAGGAATTTATTGCTGTATGTTTTACAACTGAGCTGAGAAACAGGCTCTGTCCCAGTGGGAATGTTATGCAAGAAATAAGAAGAATCATTATCCTTGCACATCATACAAAAAAAATGAAATGCATCAAATAAGTGCATGCTCTAAATTGCCGCACGCACAGACCCCCCCATCTGAACAGCACCGCAGCAGAGCTACGAGTGCGAAGGATTTAAATGGTTGCTCTTGTAAATACACTTTCGTCGACGCTTTCCTTTCGCTCCGTCGAAAAACAAGTTAACTGCACGTCGCACTTAGTATGCGCAAATCGAAACTCCGCCTCGAGTAATTCCACAGGCGGAGATGTGACGCGACAAAGAGCGAGCTCGTTTTCTGTATGCGATGACATCACCAGCAGCCAAGCCAGCAGCAGTAGTCGTCCGCATGCCGTGGAGCAACAGCACACGAACGCACGACGGATAGGGTGATGACCAGGCTTGATAATCCTCCTCGAAATCAAAAGAGTTTTGCAACATGATCTAGAGCGGTGTTTTGCTTTTGCCTCGTCGCGAGGGAGCGAACGCACCCCACACAGAGAGGCAATAAAAACTGAGCGAGGAAGAGGGGAACGAAAAAAGAGCCGATGATTATTTCGGGTTTTTGAGTGCGATTTTCGCCTCGAGAGTCTTTCTTTGTATGGGAGTGGAACTCGCGAGAGCTTTTTGAGTGTGAGTGGACGTGAGAAACATAACAAGAAATTATGAGTGTTGGACGAACTCCTCGCTGCGCGGCAAGCTCGCGCTCGGTGCTGTTGAGGATTTGCGTTGTGATTTCTGAGTTTTATTTTCACTCCTTAGAAAATCGCCAAAATCGCTTCCTCATTTTCTCGCGAGGGAGTTTCTGGCAAGCCTGGTGATGACCATTGTTTTGGCATGAAATTAATGCAATTTGGAACGTTATTTTCAAAAACATTTTTTGGCTTAACTACAAAAGATAGAGTTTTGGTGTCAAAGAAACATTTTTAGGGAACAAGTTCGTGCATGTTTTGTAGAAGAACTTTTTCAACAAAAGCTTTATTTTCATATTTAAATCATCAAAAATATCCAAAAAAGAGTCGATTTTTTCGACCAATTTTGCATTATTTTTCAATTTAAGGCCTTTTAAACTATTTTTACAAAGTTTACGTCCAAGAGACTAAGAAAGTAGAAGTAATTAGCTTTCAATTCGTGCGCTGATAAAGTTTGTACGATTGATAGTTTAGGAGATGTAGGACTTCAAAGATAATCAAAAATTAAAAACTTAAAATGTGATTAACTCACTTAGCAGTGATTTCCGACCCTATGTTCCATGGGAACTTTTTCATCTCTCATCAAGACCTATCAGCCCTGAAAATATCCAAAACCCGGAACCAAACACCCTGTATATAGATGGATAAAGTTTGAACCAGCAGTTCATTTAACTCCCAAGTCGTTCTGTTTAAAACTTGTTCCTAAAATTTTATTGAAAGCATGATCGAAAAATTTTTTTTTCAACTGAATACAGCACTATGATATATATTTTAATGTCTTTTTTTAGATTTTGGAGGATTATCTAAGTAATTTGCATTGGCTAATGGAATTAAACAATATAATATACAATTTTTTTTTGCTGTAAAATACAAGAAAATAGAAAATTTGCCAGACTTTCTTTTGACCGAATTGTTCAATTTTTAGAATTACACGATGAAAACCACCATCAAATATTGAAAAATATTCAACTCAATCGTTTGGTATGGTGCCCTACATTATAAAACAACTCATAAATCATAAATTTGTAAGTGTTGCCATATTAATTTTACATGCCTTATATATAAATATATCATACATTTATTTGTTCAACATCAATTTAAGATAAGACATAATCAACAATAGTACGTCACAATACGCGGTTTGTGGCTGCCGATCTCCATCCTCGGTCGCGCCCAATGCTCGCCAAGTCACGCTCCACCTGGTCCGCCCATCGTGCTCTCTGCGCTCCACGCCTTCTTGTGCCAACCGGATCAGTAGCAAACACCAGCTTTGCAGGGTGGTTGACCGGCATTCTTGCAACATGCCCTGCCCACCGGATCCTTCGGGCTTTGGCCACCTTCTGGATGCTGGGTACGCCGTAAAGTGCAGCGAGCTCGTGGTTCATCCATGATATAAATATATCATACTACCGAAATTTTTCCCAAATTGAGATTTATTGCAGTTATTCTCATCTGAAGTGTTTCAAAAGATTCAAAAAGTGTAGGTTGAAATCCTACAGAATTCATTTGTATTTATCAGAAAAAAATGCCCCAAACCATAAAAAACACATATTTAGGTATTGTTTTGATGAAATATGATGGTATGGCTTGCTTAAATCACAGCGTTTACAACTATCACGTCTTCTAATAGCTCCCAACATCTTCTAGACTGTATTCTGGCTGAAATAACATACAATGGACATCTCATATTTTGAGAAATGGCTCCCGAAGTATTCTAATTTCGAGCATGAAATACTTGCTCCATAACTTAGACGTTCTTTTCAAATAAATAATATAAAAAATGAATGGTTTGAAATCAAGACACATTTATAATATACATATTTCTTCAGATTGAATAAAAATATTCTTTCAGTTTCTTCACTTGGCTAGAAGATTCATTCAATAATGCTAGTATTATACAGATATTCTTCAAAGGCATTAGGATACGTCTTTATTCCTACACAGATTCTTGTATTGTAGCTTTTATCAGTCCCTTTTTGATGTTCAACTTACCTTATACATATATAATAAATTTTCTTGCGATAAAATGTCGCAATAGTTTAAACATTTCAAACAATAATTCGGTGCCATTTTTTTCAAAACAACTAATCTAGCTTACATTTGAGTGTTTACAGAACGCATTTTTCTTAAATAAATTTAATAATCATCGTTTCTCCTTATCGGGACATTTTTTGTAATATTTCCCTGAATTTAACAAATAAATAAACTTTTAATGCCAAATATCTTGCTAACACGTCATAAATCAAAAACCTTGGGGTAAATGCTCGACATGTACTCGCGAAATTGCAATAATTCTATTGCAAACCAAATTTTGATTTACCTAGACTAAACGAATATCTAAGCAAAAAATAACATTTGAAGGATTTTTACCCTCTTTTTTGTTTCAGTGTATATGTAAGTGTGATGTATCACCTTTTCATAAAACTATACTAGATATATATCTAATAGACACTACACACCGTCTTCAACCAGAGGTTGCACAGACTGAACATTCACTAACAACGGACAACACGGGACACCCAATGGACCAGTGGAGCATTTTTCGTTTGACGAAAAGTTTCCTCCGGCTGGAGCGGGAATCGAACCCTCTCTCCGTGGCACTCACAATACGCCTAAACGACTGACGCCGCTAACCGCTCGGCCACGAAGCCCATAAATTATAGATATATAGGGTAAGTGTACCAATTATGGCTATAGTACCATTTATTCGCTATAGTTGATTTTCACCCTTTAACGATATATATCAACAATAAAAAAAAATGTCAACAACAGATCGCGTTCACAAAAGATGATTGCATTCATTTAAAGTCCACATTTTGCTCAAATTATGTTAGAAATAAATCATTTTCCTTAAAATTTTGGCTTCCTTGCACCCTTTTTCGCCATAGTGTACCAATTATGGCTAATCCCATAAGAAATGTATGCAAATAGTGCGAAAAGGAACCGAAGTTATAAAATGTAGCCATAACTGGGACAGGGTTCCTATCATTGGCACACGCTGTAATAAAAACTAAAATAGTTTTGGCTCCGTTTTTATATTTTTCCTGTAAAGTATGGAAACTTAACTATCTTTTAACATATTGGTGACATTCGTTGGTCTTCTCGTTATTTTTGTACAAATAGTTTTCCTTAGGTAGTGCCATAATTGGTACAGGCACCCTATCTATTTACTATCACTGCGATACAAAAACTTTACCAAAAAATCTTTTTATTCTTTGGTTTAGGTCTCCCATGATGTCCTTGACGTCGTGTCTTGGGTAGCTATCGTACTGGTGTTCGAGCTGCGCGCAGAATACGTCCTTGTCATCATCACTGCTTCCGGAGTTCGGGCTATGCACGCTGATAGTAAGTATGGTACGGTTATCTAAGCCCCTGCTCATTAGTTCAGTCTTAAAAAAAATATCGTATGGTAGGTACGATATTACGAAGTTAAGAAGTTGAAAGCATTTTAAATATGATCCTTGATCATCTTTATAATTGTCTCTAATTTCAATTCATAGCTGTGCATTGTTCATCTTAATTAATGCATGTTTTTATTAAAGTAACACATTTTGAGTTATATTTCCCACTTCATGCAATATTTACGCTAATTCTGAGAAAACGACAAACACTGGATGGCTTGAAACGTAATAGATAGCTGTGAGTGTTAAGCAAGATTTTTATCCAATAAATTATTTTTGCGATCGTCACCCACCATGTGAGATAAGCGCCTATCAAAATATGTCCAATGATCAATAATTTCCCTCGACACCGTCCTTGCCGTGCAGTGCCCAATCTATAGACACACAGTGGAAAACAAAAAGCCATTTATCATAATTTACGAATGGTTTCTCACGACGAAGACGTGACTTCTCGCGTGCGAAAAGTTGCCAATAGCTGCCAAACCAAAAAGAAGTGTGAAGTTGTAAATAGCAACCTGCCGAGAGAGCTTCGTAGTTCCTAGCCGGTCCAACTAGCCTAGTCTGATAAATTAATAAGCAATAAATTATGATGGAAGGAAGGCCTCCCTCCGAGGATCCTCACACTTTCACTGCGAGCTGCTTTGGCAACACGAAGCGCATCAAAATAAACATAATTTATTTTCGGAAACATCATTATGGTGCGATGTGCCCTGAACCATTCGAGAAACAGTCAAGTGGTATTTGAGTCGTGAACAACCTGTTCGACAGACATTTTTGTCTCCTAGCCCCTCCGGGGGTTTTAGCCAAAGCCACCAACCCAACCGAGCCATATTTCACCCACCACCACGCCGCCGCTACACCATCCATCGCCAAACGCTGCGCTGTTTGAAGGAGAGGGATGATGTTCGATGGGCGCTGCTGCATGTAGGTAGGTTATGTCGGTCGATCGACACATATGGATACAGTGTAGGCCGACACCGCATGGCACGGTCTGCGTCTTCGCGTCGTGGCCTGGCGTGGTGCTGGAAATTCAAAACCGTGAACGCGTGTCTCGTTAGCGACCGTAACATCTCACTTTTGCAATTAGCATTTGAACTACTCGTTAAAACCGGGAAGAAATGTGTGGCATTCAAGCTGGGAATGGACACTGTGGGAAAGAGACGATGTTCAAATCTCGAGGCTCGAGGCGTTATCGGCTATTGGTTTGACAAATCAGGTTGTGGGAAATGTGCTAGGTGGAATGTGACCAAGCCTGGTAATCTACGAACTTTTCACAAGCTATTTCCTACTACAGTTGTATTCGAATATCTGAAGTTCCATTGTTGGATTCTTCAAATGAGATATTTTGTAAGGAGTGGTAATTAGTCAACAAGTTGAAGTGTGATAACATCCGGACGTTTTTCTTTGAACATTTCTTCGTGATTCCTTCAAGGATTCTTTAAAAAATCGCTTTAAGAATTACTGCAGAAGTTCTTGCATGATTTTTTTATGTTTTTCTTCAGAAATTTATGAAGGAATATCTCCAGAAATACTACAATCAAACCTTTATTTAGATAGAATCCATTTAGGTAACATATATTTAGGTCCCTTCATTTAGGTAACGTTACCAAAATGGAATCTGATTATGTTTAGAGCAGTTGGAGTGTTTTAAATTAGGGATAATGTTCGTTAACGGGAAATAAATAGCGAGTGTAATTAAGGAGAATTTAGGGCGTGCTCAGGGGGCAGTGGAGCGATGAGGAAGGGGAAGGGGAGGTTGCTACTGTTTGAAGTTTCCTAAAAAAAATGAGCATACGTCAACAAATCTACATGCATAACATAGCCTCATGCAACTGTGTGCTGACAAGTGGTAAGTTCGATGTTTGTTTAAGTATCTCTAAGAACCCTGAGTATAGATCCAAGGATGGGAACACTCACTTGCAAAGAGTTACACTCACTTGCTATTTTCTCAGCTCAGAAGCGTGCAATCAAGAAACGGTGTATGGACGACTTTTGCCTTGTGGTTTTGTCTAAAACTCTCCTGAACAGAGTAAGGGTCGCACACGCATACCGAAGGCGTGAGGGAGCTGCGAAGGCAACTCTCCACGAGGTGAATGTAATTTACACTCACCTCGTGGAGAGTCGCTTTTACAAGTCTGTCTCGACTTTGGTATTCGTGTGCGACCCCTACTCTATTCGGCAAAGTTTTAGACAAAATCACAAGGCAAAAGTCGTCCATACACCGTTTCTTGATTGCACGCTTCTGAGCTGAGAAAATAGCAAGTGAGTGTAACTCTTTGCAAGTGAGTGTTCCCATCCCTGTATAGATCATCGGATCGACAATTGTAAACAGTCTTGAATCTCTTATGAAACCACCTGAAATCTTCCTTAAAAGCTGTGATCCAAAATGTATTTTCAAAAACTGAAGGCTCCCTTAACCCACCCCCCCCCCTCAAAAACCCCTGCGACCCTCCGAAACCCCCGAAAATGCCTGCGTAACGCCTCTGAAACGCGCAAAAATCATCTGAAGCTGCCTGAAACGCCCTCGAAATCCCATTAAAACCCCCACGGACTTCATGTAACAACGCACCTGAGACCTTCAGAAATTCCCGAAAACGCCTACGTAACGCATCTGAAACTCACCAAAAATCCTCAGAAGCTTTCTGCCTTCGGAATTCCTCTAAAACCCCCTCCGACTCCTTGTAACGCATCTGAGACCCTCAGAAACCCCCACAAACGCATACGTAACTCCTGAGTAATGCCTCTAAAACACGCCAAAAATACCTTGAAGCTTTTAAAAATGCCTCCCAAAAATCTCATCGGATCCCATGTAACGTAACTGAGACCCTTTTAAACTCCCCGAAAACGCCCCTGAAGCCCCCTGCAAAGCCTTCTGAAACTACCTTGAAAAGCCTCTGCGACCCCGCATGACTACCTTTAAATCTCCAGGCCACTCGCCCTTCTTAAACTTTTTTGCAATCTTCAAATCCATTTAGGTAATATAACGAATACATTTAGATAATGAATCCATCTAGGTAATCTTTCTATTTAGGAAGTTCCGACTCATTACCTAAATAGAGATTTGGATGTATAAGGTTTTTTTTTGTTTTCTTCAGGAATTATTGCAAGAAATTATTCTAGGAATTTGTGCATGAGTTTCTCCTGGAATTCCACCAAAGATCCATTCACACAATAAAATTTTAACAGAAGCATTTTCGTTCATAAAAATTTAGAAATTTCTTTAAGGATTCCTTTAGAAAATTAGAAATCATTTCAGAAACTCTTTCAGAAATGATAGTAGGTATTCCTTTAGAGGCCCCTTTAGATATTACTCCATGGATTTATAAGGTCGAAAGACAAATGGTTGAGGGACTAAAGGTCGAATAGGCAAATATTTTAGTAGACCAAGTTACCAGCTGGTGTGTCTCACTTATAAGACAACAATATTTGATGAATCTTTGTTGTCGCTCATTAAGAGAAACATTATAGTGCAGTTAAATTTTTCCTTCTTTTCTTCATAAGCTGTTCTTTCAAGTTGTGTTAATGTAGTTTTCAATGGCAAATTAGTTTGATTTTTTGTTCAAGAATTTTTCCTTCTTAAATTAATAGGCTGTTCTTTGAACTTCTGTTACTGACATAATTATTGACTCCTTAGGTACTTGTTTTTCAATAAGAAATTTTGCCTTCTTTTTTTCAATAGCTGTTCTTTCTAACTATACTGATACTGCAGAAATATTCATCCTTTTTCTACCCATAGACTGCTCTTTCAAGCAATATTGTTTTTCACATATAACTAGCAATGTGGTAATAAATTGCTGCATATAAGTTTGTAAGTATTAATACACATTTTCCTATCTTTCAATTATTATTTTTTAGTTATTTAATAATATTGTTATCACTGGTTCTATTTTTATTATCGGAATTTTAATTGTCGTTTTTCTGTCAAATTCTGATCACATGTTCATGTCTTCCAATTTGGTTTTAGTCTCTTTCGCCTTTTGCTCTTTTCGACCTTTTATCCATTCGACCTTTTGTCCATTCGTCCTTTTGTACTTTCGACCTTTTGTCCTTCGACCTTTTGTCACAGATTCGTTACTCCATATATCCCTAAAAGGATATTTTCAGCATTTTTTACAGAGATTTCCATGAACATTTCTCTAGAAATTTCTCTAAATAATCTAAAACGATGCATCTAGAAGTTCCTCCAAGGATTGCTTCATGAATTCCTTTTATGCTTTATTCAGACCTTTCTTCAGGGATTCTTTCAGTATTTTTTCTGATGGGACATGAATGCACACTTGGTGGAGAATGTCGTTAATAAAAAAAAAATCTGATGCCGCTTCAAGAATTTATCCAGAGCTTTGCTCAGGAATTTGTGTAGACTGTAGAAATTATTATTTTTTTTTAAGAATTTCATGAATTTTATAAAACTTCTTTTAGGAGTGCAGAGAGTTCTACTAATCTTCATTAAAACAAATATTCCCTTCGGAAATTTGTTTAGGGGTTTCTTAAAAGGTTCTCAAGGATTTTTCTTTTTTTCTGTTTGAGTTCATTTGATCCTCCAGGAATACCTTCAACATGTTATTGAAGTCTTCCAGTAACTTTGTCTACAATTTCTGCAAGAATTCCTATATATATTTTTAGAAGGATCCTTTCACAAATCTGCCTAGGGTTTCCACCAGAAATTTCTCCAGATTTCTTCAGAACTTTCTCAAAAAGTTTTTCGTTGGAATTACTTCAAGAGTTTCTCCAGAAGATTTTCAGGAAATTCTCCCATGAATTCCTGCTCAAGATGTTCCTTTAGTTATTCTCCAGAATAACTTAAGAATTTGCAGCAGGGATAAGTTCTACAGAAAATCCTCCAGCCATTCCTTTAGAAAATATTTCAGGGATTCTTTCCCTGAATTTTCCTCCACATTTTTTTTTTGCAATTAGGGTATGTGTTCCATCAGTAATCTCACGCTCCCATATTCATCCTATTCGAAAACAAGCGATTACGGCACCGATTGATTTCGTTCTTTTTGTTTTCATGGGTGCTCACTTCTAACAAAAAATACAAAAATAAGAAACAAAACAAACAGCGCTTCAATCCTTTGTTTTTCGTAGGATGAAAATGAGAGCCACATGCTTAATAAGGGAACCAATACCCTACTGGAAGAATTCTTAAAAAAAACCCTGGAGGAACATTCAAAAAATCTGGAAGACTCTTTAACGGAATCCAAGCAGTTATTTCAAAGAATTCATGCTGAAATTTCTGAGGAGATCTTAAAAAAACTGTTTTGAAGAAATCCATGAAGAAACTTCGAAAGGAATCTGAGTAAGAATTTCTGATGGAAACCCAAAAAGGAAATTCTGAAGACATCTCCAGTAGAATTCCTGTAGAGTTCTGTGGAGGTTTTCTGTATATATTCTTAGAAAATATTCCTGAAGATTTTTCTGAGAAAATTCTTCAAATAATCTGTAAATAAATTCCTAAAGGTATCTTTAAAGAATATGCTGGAGAAATGCCGGTGAAAATACATGGATGAATATCTGAAGGAAGCTCTATGTGAACTTCTGCAGGAATCTCTAGAGCAATTTGTCTGATGAGTTTTTTGAAGAAATACCTGGAAGAATTTCTGATGCAATCCCTGGCAAACTTTCTGACAAATATCAGATGGTCTATGAGAGAATTTCTGGAGAAAACTCAGTAGAAAATCCTGAAAAAGAAGAAAGATAAATTTTCGAAGGATTTCCTTAAGAAATCTCTACAAGCATTTTTGAAAGATTAGATTGTGACGGAATCCATGGAAGATTCCTTAATGGAAGGCCAGCAAATCTGCGGTAGCAGTGGCAAAACAATCCGGATTCCAAAGATCAAAGGAATCCTTGGACAAATTTATGGGGGAATCTCTAAAAGAATTTCTTAAGGAATCTCTGGAGAAATTTATAAAACAATATTTCTAAAGGAAATATTGGATGAATTTGTGAAGGATTCTGTGGAAGCTTTTCTAAAAAGAATCCTGGAAAAATTTGGAGAATGAATTCTGATCTTTTGATTATCTGGAAGAATCACTGGAAAAATGTGAAAGAATCTGTTGATGATTTGTGAAAGAATTCCTGTGGGGATTTCTATAGTAATTTTTGGAGAAATTTCCGAAGATCCCTGTAGACCTAGAGAAATTCCTGAAGGAAACTCCAAAGAAGTTCCTGAAGCAGTCTATGGCAGATATTCTAAAAGAGTAACTGGGGAACTTTCAAAAGAAATCCATGGCGGACATCAGTAAATGAACATTTGGAAGAATTTCCCTAGCATTTTCATGATATTCTTTGAAGAAAACCCTGAAAGGTTTTTGAAAGGAATCCATGGAGAAATTTCTAAAGGAATCCTTGAATGTTTTTCTTACACAGATTTCTGAAAAAAAGCTTTCGAAAACTGTCTGAAGAAATTTCTTAAGGATTTCTGAAAAAGGAGAACTTAAGCAATCCGTACAATATTTTCAAAAATAAATCTTTGGAAAACCTTGGCAACGTAAGTGAAATATATCGCGAGTTATTTTTTTTTTAATGTCAAAAGCTTATTACTCAGTGAGTAACTTGAACAAACCTCGATGACCTCACTAATCACATGTTTACATAACGTACTTTTCATCGACTTGAAGGCGGCATAGACATTATCGACCCAACACGGATATGGAAGATCATGGACAGGAACAACTTCCAAGAGAAGTGGCAATGGACGATGTCCTAAACTTTACAAGGTTTTTAGTTGAACTATTCAGATTATTACAATCTGCTATCTGCACAATATCAGCCAGTGGATAATAGCGTGGGCCACTAAACGCCATTTTACTCCTGTACACTTTTTGAGTTCCATTTTGGCCCCATATCAACTGTGGAAAATTTCAGATTGATCGGAGAAACTATATTTTAGCGCCAGCCATTTTAAGTTTTCATACGATTTAGTATGGGGAAAATCACTTTTTCAAAGAAAAATCGCCACAGGTTGCCCCTTAACCCCTAAAAATAAATCGATGAATGATTTCTGTTGGAAATTTTATGAGAAACCAACCCTTCGAAGACCGCAAAGCCACAGACAAACAGACGTAACACTTGCGAAATTTCCATCGACCACGCTTTTAACGATCATTTTAAATTTTCGTAGTTGTGGCTTTCACAACCAGAGGCGCGCGCATCGTTTTTCTATGCGTTTGACGTTTCACACTAGCGCCTTCTGTTGACGATATGGCACAACACAGTGATTCGTGCAACTTTTCCACCAGGTGATGGTAGTGTGAACTGGGCGATGGATTTCCATGAAAATCGTTCAAGGTGTTACGTCTGTTTGTCTGTGGCAAAGCGATCTAAGGCATGTGGAAAAAGATATTGACTGAAAACCGAATGGCATGCAAACGCTGTTTAACATGTAAGGAATAACAATAAATAATAAAATCTCGTTATTTTATCGATCGGGTGGAGCCTATAACTTTTTCCGCGAACGTCGCATCGGTTTGCTGTCTTCGGAGGTCTGATTCATAGTGAAGTTTTCTACAGAAATCATTCATCGACTTATTTTTAGGAATCTAGGGGTGACTCCTAGCGATTTTTCTTTGCAGGAGTAAAATTTCCCCATAGTAAATCGTATGAAAAACTAAGAATGGCGGGCGCTAAAACATAGTTTTTCCGATCGATCTGAAATTTTGCACAGTTGATATGGGACCAAAGAGGAACTCAAAAAGTGTACAGGAGCTTGAGTTTTTCCATTTTTTGTATTTTCCCATATAGACCGTGTACCAGGCTAGTGGATAATTCTCACGAAATCTGGTCAATTTGTCTGCTTTGTGGTTGACATGGGCATGAGTGGAGTGAGAACGTGGTACCAGCCAGAAGCACGATTGCTTTCATTGAAACTACAAAAAACGTAAAAACGTAAAGCTAAGTACCCATCAAGGGTATGAGTACCTATCTATATCCTTTGCACCAATGTCCATCGTATTTTGAAAATAGTTGATTTAGGCACTGTTTGTTTTCGTTATATCTAATATTATGCATGCTCGCTCCTAATAAAAATGACAAAAATAAAAATGGTTTTGCGCTTACTAGCAACGTTTTAGAAAATAATCAAATGGGAGCACTATGCTTATTCTGGGTTCCGTTTCCCTACAAGCTAGTGAAGTGTTTGTTAAACCATGACCGAGAATATCGAAATGGTGGAAGAGTTTTTCAACATCGAATACTTGGTAACGGTTGGTAACAATTTAATGTCTTTGTGTACGTTTTTAGAGAAATATGTTAGTCAAAGTACTGCTTTAATCTTTCAATTACTTCACGTTTTTTCCTTAAGTTTCTCCTGTTGATTGATTGATTTGTCTTTATTTCAGCCCTTGGCGCGTTTTTCCTGTCCGTTACCCTGAACATTCTGGCTCGTTCGAAACTCACACGGTTTCTCAATTTTTGAAATTCTGAAACATTTTAAAACATCAAAAAGTACACCTTTAAACAATCGATTCCGTCGAACAGCATTTTGCTCCAAACTGATCCACCTTTATCGCGCCTGGTGACACGAATGCAGCGCAAACATTCTCCTACATTTTCCCGAACCACCAGATAACAGTAGTTGCAGAAGTAGGCATAATGGTAGCAACCACCCGCCAAAGCTTATCCATTCTTTAAATTAATCGACACTCTTCTTGTGTCGTGACTAGATTGGAATTCATTTATAGCCGGAGTCCGGTGCTTATCGTTGCCACATTTATATTCTTCGCAGCTTCCACGGTGTCTCTGGCCTTTGGTCCGCGCCCGGTCGTCGTTCGTGGATTTGACTTCAGTGCGCGCCTTTGGTCGTCGAATGAAGGCGCGAAAGAGGTATTTAAACGATATGTCACACCGACCGGCCGGCCGTTTTGTGTAGAGCAATACCATCCCGCCAGAATCGCGCTGGTGACAAATTCAATCGCCCAGTGCAAGTAAAGCCTATGGTCAGGCAAGTCTAGGGAAGATAGAGGAAAGGATAGACGATGAATGGAATATGGGGGCTTTAGGAGTGACCAATGGGCGACAAAAGCTGAAATCGACACGACTGTATCATTTGACAAGGTACAAACGTTCTGTCAGCAGCTTAAGATTAATTCGAATGTGTTTCAGAATGTTTAAAATCAAGCTCGAGAAATTCCTCGTGCTGGTTTTTGAGATGGGTATTTTTTTGGAATTTAGGGGTCTCCAGTTAGCCTAGTGGTTAAGGCTATGGATCGCCAATCCGGAGACGGCGGGTTCGATTCCCGTTCCGGTCGGGGAAATTTTCTCGACACCCTGGGCATAGTTTATCATTGTACTTGCCTCACAATATACAAATTCATGCGATGGCAGGCAAAGAAAGCCCTTCAATTAATAACTGTGGAAGTGCGCAAAGAACACTAAGTTGAAGCGAGGCAGGCCAAGTCTCAGTGGGGACGTCGAGCCATAAAGAAGAAGAAGAAGAAGAAGATTTTTTGGAATTTATATTAGCAGTAATGAGAATTGAAAATTTACTTGAACATGATTGAAGTTTTCAAATCATCCTCTTTGGTTACGCTGATAAACAAAAATATTCGATAACATCCAAAGCAGAATTCCTGAAAATATAAATATAGGGCTTATTGAAGGAATTCATGAGGCAGCGATACTTCTGAAATAATACTGAGACTGGTTATGAGAGGAAGTTATGCCTTAATTTGTTGAGTTTTCTACATTTCCTCAAATTTGATTTTTTTAAATTGAAATGAATTTCACGCGTTATTTTTGGGATATATAAGCACTTTCCAGGAATGCATGGAATTAGCAAACAGATCTGTTGAGATCACTGCGTTTGGTGGATCACAAGATTTGTGCTCGATAAAATATAAAGGGCTTCGTGCCCGTGCGGTAAGGGGCGTCAGTCGGTTGATCGTTTCGTAAGCTTCGGAGTGTGGGTCCAACTCCCGCTCCATACGGTGAAAACTTTTCGTCAAACGGAAAACTCTCCACTGGACCACTGGGTGTTTCGTGTGTTGTCCGTTTTCTCTTGTTTGTGATTGTTTAGTCTGTACAACCTCTGGATGAAGACGGGGTTGTGTCTTTTTATTAAATGGAAAGACGACCAGCTATACACTAGCAATTTCTTCTTCTTTTAGGCGTAACGTCTCAAACTGGTACAAATCATGCGTCTCCCCTTATGCTCCATAGGGCAACATAGACGGTAGTCCATGAAAACTGATGACAAAGGTTACAAAGTCTACCCAGACGAATGCCTTCGCTTTTGCGGGTAGACCAAAGAATGCGGCGGATGCGACTACTTTTGACAAGCATTAGCAGAAGCGCTGCCGCTGCCTCAGGTGAGGAGCTACCTGGCGGTGCCCGCAAGGCTAGGCAGTTACACATCGTGAAGGTTGGTAGTAAAGCCGAAAAGACGAGAATGGTATGCATGAGAAGCCCGGCCCGTCCCGGATAGAAGGGAACAGGGGGTTGCGACCACTGATGGGTTCTCAGCAACCACAAGTTAGGTCGGGTCAGGGGAGAGGACGTCCCCTTGACCAAAATACAACGAAATAAGAAGAAGTAGAAACCACAGGAGAGTAGGGAACCCAGGCCTAAAAAACGTAGGAGGGCGGGTGCCAAGCGCTAGAATGACGACGCGCTCGTCATCAAAAACAAACTGTCTCTAGGACGTCGATGTGTGAAGACGATGTGAAGCGACGCCAACCTCGTGGATCTGGGAGCTGACGTCCGCAGTATTAGACGTACTCGTACTGGTGAAATGATTCTCGAGCTCAAGCGCGACCAGCAGCGCAAGGGCGCCGCCTACAAAAGTCTGGCGGAAGAGGTCCTTGGTGAGGGTGTGTCGAGGTGAGGATTCTTTAAAAGGAGGTGACATTGAAGGTGAAGAACCTAGATAAAATCACTGACGCGGAAAACCTCGTCACAGCACTGCGGCAACAGTGCGAGATACCGGTGGCCACTACACTACGCTGCACTGGCTACGGAAGGGCCTGGCAGGGACACAGGTAGTCTTGGTACAGCTACCTGTGGGGGACGTAAAATAGCTCCGATAATGTAGGGAAGCTGAAGGTGTGTTGGTCAGTATGCCAACTGACCTTTCATGTGCCACCGGAGGTTTGCTTCAGGTGCCTGGAACCAGGACACAAGTTATGGGACTGTAAAGGCCCTGAGAGGAGCAATCTGTGCAGGCGATGCGGCGGCGAAGGCCATAAGGCACAAGACTGTACGTGCACGAGTTCACCTACGTGTTTCATTTGTTCCGGGAAATCCGACAGCAGCAAGCGCCCAACGGGAGGTCTAAGGTGCCCCACCTTCAGAAGAGCCGTAGCGGACAAATCATTTCGCGGATGGATCCGGAAAAATGGTTGCGATATGGACGAGGGGTAAATACCCCGTCCAGGATCCTGGGCCGTGGAATAAGGAAGCCGTTTTACGAACCAGCGTTGTTAGATCCTGCTAGAGGCTCTGGCCATGCTAGATGTCGATCTAGCTAATGTCGGTACCAAGAGTGCCTTTAGTCGGTACGGAGCGGAGTCAATTATTGATATTATTTATTGTAGTGAAGTTATTCGATCTGGAGGGTAGACGACGACTACACTTACAGTGATCA
The DNA here is from genome assembly GCF_035046485.1 of Aedes albopictus. Lineage (NCBI taxonomy): Eukaryota > Metazoa > Arthropoda > Insecta > Diptera > Culicidae > Aedes > Aedes albopictus. The sequence goes on from NC_085138.1 coordinate 287,402,982, forward strand.
CCTGGTGGTTCGTTATAGTTTCGCTTATAACAACAGCAAGCAGCCGGTACAGGAAGAGGCGGCTAGGCCCTTATAAGTGGAATACATCATACTTTACCGACGAGGGA
>NC_085138.1:287403588-287427588 GCF_035046485.1 Aedes albopictus
TTTTTTTTTTTTTTTTTTTTTTTTTTTTTTTTTTTTTTTTTTTTTTTTATTGAATTAAGTTCGTGTCATACAAAGCCTTAATCTAATGGTTTTAACATATGTTTAAGAAATTTCCGAACTTCATTGCACACATTGTTCTATTCAACCATCTGAATTCTCTAATTGATTTCTTAAAGCAATATAAACTATTGTTTGCTTCTCCTGTTATGCACCATGCAATGCAGTGCATGGCTAACCACAGTGCTGCATTATGTTGTTTGTTTTTTTACATTAATATTCCATTGCAAAATGTCTTCTATTTTTTCATATTGAACCATTATCCTTTCTTTTAAGATTTGTTTCGTCCATTGCCTCACTTCTTGACTGTTCCTACACTCCCTTATCCTATGCATATTGCTATCTGATACTCCACAATGTTCACAGTAATCACCATTCAAGTTACCAATATTGTATGCCAACAATTTTTCTTTGTTGGGTACTATGTCGTTTACTAGCTTATAAACAATTTCCTTATCGGCTGACAACAAAAAATTGAGCCCTAAGTTCCTCCAAATTACGTTCTATTCCACGTTAGGAAACCGAGTTTCTACATCCACTGAAATACTCTTTTTGTCTATAAAGCTCCAATACAAAAGTCTTACCGTCTTGAGATCGTACCTCGATTTGATCTCAATTGCACACTTTACCCATTCTTTTGCATTACGTGTTAGTTGGTTTAGTTTATTATATCGCAGCAGGTAAGATTCATCAACATTATCGTTACCATCTGACCGATACAGGATGTTCTTGATAAAAAGTGCTTTGCATTGCGATTCTGGATCAATCAGTTTGTTTCCCCCTTTATCATAATCCAGATAAAGCTGATCTCGAGCCACTTTGAAAATATGCCCTTTCCACAGAAACTTTCCTATTGCTTGTTTAATCATAGCAAGATGTTTATTTTTCGGTGGTAGTATTTGCGCAATGTACCACAGTTTTGAAAGAATCATTGAATTGAGCAGCCAGGACTTTTCATAAATATTCAGATTCCGAACCCCATGAATTTTTAACAAGAAGTTTATGTCTCTGATCAATTTGCCGTAGTTCGTATCAATCATTTTGGACCATGAATTACTAATCTGCACACCTAACACTTTCATTTCATCTTTTTCTTGAATTAACTGAGGTCCAGATTTTGCCTGATTGAACCTCAAAAACGAAGATTTTTCTAAATTTAATTTGATTTTTGTATACTTGGAATAACACATTAAAATGTCCATGATCAAGTCAAATTCCTCTTGAGATTTGATAAATATATTCAAATCATCAGCAAACGCAATAACTTTTAAAAACTTTCCGTACACAAGAATACCGCAACCACTATCTTGAATTTGTCGTATCAATGGTTCTATATATAATGCAAATAAAATCATGCTCAGGGGGCATCCTTGCCGCACTGAGCATTTTATCGGGATTTCTGAAGTAAGAAATCCATTCCAAAGAACTCTTGATGAAGCCTGTCCATACAATTTCTTTAAAATAGTAATAAATCCATCTGGAAAAGAAAATTTTTCCAAAACCTTCCATAGCCAGCTATGATTGACCTTATCGAAGGCTTTTTCTAAATCAACTGTTAACAAAAATCCTTTGAATGATTTTGACTCGATTGCTCTCGTAACTATTCGCCTGATATCTTTCAAGTTGTCTGTACAGGAACGCCCTCCAACTACAGCCGTTTGACCTGGACCTAGTAATGTTTCAACTATTGTAGAAAGCCTATTTGCTAATATTTTCATGAACAATTTGTAATCTGTGTTGAGCATACTAATAGGACGGTGGTTGTTCAGATCGGACAAATCACCTTTCTTCGGGATCATTACGACAATCCCTGCTGAAAACTCTTTCGGTGGGGTTGCAGTTCCCTTCAAATAACTATTTAAAACTGTTAGAAGCTCATTTTTCACAATATCAAAACATTCAATGTAAAACTCATATGAAAGTCCATCTGGACCTGGAGACTTCTTCCTCGTGCATTGCTTCAAAGTAACAAGTAGCTCACCCTCTGTTATATCCCTCATCAACTCTTCTGATTCATCGCGTGTCATGGAATTGGAAACGTTATCTAAAGGGTTTGAACCGGCGACAGAAATTATTTCATCATTATTACTGAATAAATTACTAAAATGCTCATGCACCTGCCTAAGCATACCGTCCGAAGTTTTAGATCTATTCAAGGATCTGGCTGCTTCACTTGACTGATACTGTTTGGAAATTTGGAAAATGCTCTGCCGCTCACCATTTGCAATTGTGCTGTCATTCATTTTCAACTCATAGTTTTTCAACCTCTGCTGCTCGATTTCCATTAGCTTAGACTTTGTCAAACATATCTGGGTATTACAATTTTCCCCCTGCGCTTGTCGATCAGTTAAATTTTGTAATTCGGCATACAGAGAACCCTTTTCTGCTTCAATTCTTTGATTCATTCGAAAACTTTCACCTTTGAAAAAACTCCTAACTTTCGCTTTGAACGCATAGTTCCACCACGAACTAAGGTCTGTCTGAAAAATGTGTCGCAACTTCAGCCGTTCATACTCATGTTTGAAACGTTCAATAATCTGCTCATTATTAATCAATACTGGATTAATCTTCCAATAACCCCTTCCCCTACAGTTTAAGTCTTGCTGCAGCATTTTTATCTTAAGAAAAACGGCTCGATGATCAGAGAAGGCAGTTGCAATTGTTTTACCTTTACTCACACGTTTGATAAAAGCTTCCGGAGCGTAGAAGCGATCTAAGCGCGACGAACTTTCGCCACGTAAAAAGGTGAACTCTGTGGTTTTTAGCTCTTTCATGACATCTTTAAAGTGACACTGGTCGACCAAACTGCTTAACCCTGAACAAAAATTTTTTTACTGCGCTGTTAGAATCCGCTTTGTCCAATATGCAATTGAAATCTCCTCCAATAACTGAAAGTTCGCATTTTGATTTAGCCAGATGAACCACGATATCACTACGGAAAAACTCGTCCCGTAACTTCTTTTTGTTCGTACCCGAGTACGCGTAAATGTTCACGAAGTTAATTCCATGTACAATCACTGAAATTATCCGACCGGAGGGGTCGAGAATTGGATGATCAAATTGTAAGTTTTTCCTCAAAAGAATTGCCGTTCCAACCTTCTCTGGGCTGATATTGACAATGGCTGTGTAGCTTGGTACAAAAGTAAAGTTTTCGTATGCTACTTCTTGCAAAAACGCAATATCTACATCGTGATTTTGCAGAAAATCTTTCAACAAGGACTTGTGAATCGGGTTGTTAGTACTGTTAAGGTTAATAGTTACTAAGCTAAATGTGAAATCCATTATAGCCAAGTGTCAATTACTTTTTGGCCTTGACCTGCCTAGAGCGAGATCGAGACGATTGCATCGCCAACAAATCGTTAGCAGGCGTCACAAGTACCTTTTTTACTTCCGGAACTGTGTCATCAGAACCAGAAGTCGATGAGTACGATCGACTATTTCCAGCTGAGATTTCCGGTTGCTTCTGCTTATTCTTCGGTCTTTTCTTACCTTTCGAGTCCTTTTCTACCTTACCATCGTTTGCCTCAACGTCCACGCTTCCACCCGCTGTCTCTGGTAACGAGACCGGATCATCCAAGGGCTCATCACGATCCTCGATATTTTGCGTACATTCTCCGTGTGCCTCTTCCGCTGTATGCTGCTTCTCCGTTTCCTCCGTTTGAACGACTTCCTCCGCAGTCGTTTCTGGGCGTTCCTGAATCACCAGCCGTGATACTGCAGCTGGACCTCCGATAACACTTTGCGCGTATGTTCTCCCACCAGCAACCCCAAGACGATCGTTGACTGAGGTGCGCTTTGGGCAATTGGATTTCATATGTTCGGTGCTACCGCATACAAAACATTTGCTCCTCATTCCGTCATAGAACACTTTGGCCTGGAAGTGTTGGATGAAAATTTGCGCAGGTATCTCCGATGAAAGCTCAATATGAACGCCACGCACCCCATTAAGGATAGGGTACCCGGTGTCGACGCCATATCTCTCGCGAACCAGGTGCTGAATTTTTCCATACTTGCTCATTGCGGATGCCACGTGCTTGTCATCGATCTCCACCGGGAGTCCGAAAATACGCACGTACTTGAAATTTCCCCTTGCTGCTGCGAATGTGACCGTTGTAACTTGTCCGTTGTCGTACTGGAACGGCGTCGCGGCTGGACACCGAACTAGTTCCCGCTTCATCAGTTCATCCGTTTTGAACATAACGTACACTGAATATTCCCTCGGTTCTCTGAACATGGCGTTCAACATATCACTCGTCCAGTTCTTTTTCCGGAAAAATGCGAAGATCTCTTGATCTGTCGGCATTTTCGACTTCTCGTCGAAAACAATCTTCAGACAATTCACATGTACTTGTCGGGTCTCCATTTTGCTTGCTCCGTAACAGGTCCGATACGTTAGGGCACCAGCCGAAACGAATGAAAAGAACAATAGGCACAATAGACTTATTCAACTTCCACTCAGCGCGCTTGAAAAAAAACACGACCGTTGTCCTTGGCCTCTGAACACGAACTGAGCTTGAAACCAAAAATGATAATGTGGATTTATACTGCCATAATCCGCCCAAAAGTGACGTATGCTTCGTTTGTCTGGTGGCCAAAAACAAGAGAGGCTACCACACAATCAAAGCTTGCGAAAATTCAACGTCTTGCGTCCATTGCTGTTACAGGAGCGATGCGAAGCACTCCATCAAAAGCTTTAGATGCGATTCCCAATCTGCTACCTTTGCACGAGTACGTGCAATTAGAAGTAGAAAAGGAATTGCTGAGACTTGAACGAGTTGAAAAGTTTATGCCAGGTGATCTTGTAGGTCACCTGAGCATTTCACAATACTTCCAAAATAGGCCAGTAATGAAAATGATTAAAGACTGGATGAAACCTGTGGAGAACCATGATGTTCCTTACAAGTTGCACGAAACAACTCGTGCAGATTGGGAAGTCGGAGGTCCCACTGTTCGTCAAGGGTCAATCAAATTCTTCACAGATGGCTCAAAAGTTGGAATAAAAACGGGAGCGGGAATCTACGGCCCTGGAATACAAATTTCAATGGCGATGGGACACTATCCTACGGTGTTTCAAGCAGAGATTCTTGCTATTTTGAAATGCGCAAATATCTGCCTTGAGAGAAAATACAGATACGCAAATATTTGTATTTTCTCAGATAGTCAAGCTGCACTAAAAGCATTGTGCGCTTACAAATGTACTTCAAAGCTTGTCTGGGAATGCATTCTTTCACTGCGCAGGCTGTGCCAAGGGAATTCAGTAAACTTATACTGGGTTCCAGGTCACTGTGGCATTGAAGGAAATGAAATGGCAGACGAGCTTGCTAAAAGTGGTTCCAATTTACAGTTTGCTGGCTCAGAACCATTCTGTGGTATATCAAACTGTACAATTAAAATGGACCTGAAACGCTGGGCTGAGCAGAAGGTGATATCCAATTGGATGGATGTCAAAAATTGCAATCAGTCAAAACGTTTTATAACACCAAATGCTTATAAAACCAAAAAGCTCTTAGAGCTCAACAAGAGAGCTCTATGTACATGCACTGGCCTAGTAACTGGACACTGCCCGAGCAGGTATCACTTGAAAAATATTGGCCATATTCAGAGTGATATCTGTTGTTTTCTGTAATACGGAGCGTGAAACCTCGGAACATCTGCTTTGCAGTTGTGGTGCTTTATACACGCGCAGCAAAGATTTCTAAATAGTAGTTGCTTGCAACCCAGTGAGATCTGGTCTGCAAAACCTGGGAAGGTCTTGGAGTTTATTAATTCCATTGCACCTGACTGGGAGACGACGCGTCGTGGCAATAGCTGATTACTTGACACATGGTAATTAGCTGGCTAGATGCGAATATCAAAACGGGACATGCCACAAAAGTTCAGCCTATTGGACGCAGTGGCTTAATTTCCCCAACAGGGGAGAAAAAAAAAAACATCCTAAAAGGGTCCATTATAGTCAGTGGTGTCATTGAGGTTACTCCAAGTTACTCACTGGGTAATCAGCTCTTCAGATGAAACATTGTTAACTCCTGGTATGGGAAAATCATAGAATTGTGCGCCCTCACAAAATTTGGATTAGTTACCTTTGTGAGTATTCTAATTTTTTGAAAAGTTTCATTTAATGTATTGAAATTTTCCTTTTGCTATTCTCAATATATGCAAATAATCGTTGAGTTTATCTCAAATTGTTCAAACTGTCATCAATGGGGAAACATCCTATTTGATATCACGCAAATCTGGGAGTGCAAAATCATCGTGTAAAAAGTCTCTGTAATATTGAATACATTTTTCTTCCACTTTCAAATATGAGAAAATCGTACATTTGGATATTCAAAGTTTACCTTATGTAATTAAGGTTTAATTTTTACTATTTAAGGTATAAAAAATCCCCCCTCCAGAGACTTTTTTCCATGAATTCCTAGAACAATTTTCTGAGGATGCAATAAACAATTAAATACTCAATGATTTTTTTCAAAATTTCCATCGATTCCTTGGGGAATTCATCCAGGGATTTCTTCAGAAAATTTTCTAGAAATGCCCTAAAGAAATTTTCCGAAAATTCTTCCAGGAATTCCATAAAAATCCTCCAGACTGTCTTTCATATATTATTCTATGAATTGCTTTGAAATTTCTTTGAAGATTCCTCAAAAAACTCCTCCGAGGATTCCTTCAGAAATTTCCTCAAAGTGGCTTCCAGCAAATTTTTCACGGATTTCTTCAAAAATTAGTGCAATGACTCTTCCACAGTTTTCTCCAAGATTTATTTTACAAAGTATTCCATTGATCCATTAAGAGTTTCTAACTGGGCTTTTTTCAGAAAATTTTCCGGTGGCACAATCGGAATTTATTTTCAGAGGTTCCTTCAGATATTTCTCCAGACCGCTTCATAAATTTCACGAAACATTTTATTTTTCAATTTTTACGAATGCCTTCAAAAAATCTGTAATTTTCAGAAATTCATCTACAGGTTAGTCCAGAAATTCAACCAATGATTATTTTAGATTTCCTCAGGAGTTTCTTTATTAAGAAAATTTTCCAGGGATTCCTCTGGAAGTTTCTCCGGGGATTTTTTGGATAATCTTCTACGGATTTTTTTACAAACTGCAGCAGTCAACGATTCTTTCAAAAATTCTTTCAGTTATTCTTTAGAAAATCCAGAGATTTCTCTGGATGTTTGTTTAAGAAACTCTTCCAGGAACTTATTTCCAAAATCTTCCGTACATTATTTCAGAACGTTTCTCAAATTTTCATCATAAATTTCATCGTGGGTTCCCATTAAAAAAAAAATTAAGGGGAAACTTCCCCAGTGATTCGTCTACAGATCTCATCAAAAATTCTTCAGAAAATCTCTTATTATTTACTTTTGAAATCTTTAGAAAATCCTCCAAAGATTCCTTTCAAAACCAGCACCGAAAATTAACGGATGAGCAACAAACGTTTGTTTGCCTCGAAGCGGGATCGTGTGTTGTAATTCTTAGGGACATATCTGAAAAAAATCCGATGAAAATCCCGAAAGGCATCCTGGAGGAACACCGACAAAAAATCCTGGAAAAGTCGCTGCATGATTTTCTGGAGGAATCTCACAACAAATTCCTGGAGAGATAGAAATTTTTGAAAGAAAACTAAGCAAAAATCCCTTGAAAACCCCAATAGCAGCGCAATCTTAACAGAAAATATACCACATACACCTCAGAATAAATTCCTATAATACTCCCAGCAAATGGCCGTTCATAAGCCACGTTGATCAAAATTTGGTTATTTCAGGTCCTCCCTGGTCCCTCGTAAACTTTCGCTGATGCAAAAATTCAAAAATTGGTATGAAGCGCAGAGTTTGGACAAACCAACACCCAACCCCCCTCCTTCCCCTAGAAAAATCAATGTGGTTTATGAATGGTCCCCAAGTATTCTTAGAGGAATCCCTGGAGGCATAGGCATCTCTGGAAAGATAGTTATTTCTACCTACATGCCACAAGTTTCGATGCACCAACAGAAAAATGTTTAACGTTTGTTCTGCTTCATAAGTAGTAATTGGCGTTTAGTAAAAAGTGCAGCTTCATCAATTCGACACTAAGGTGCAAAAAAAATCTTGTTTATCGAATATTACTTGATCGCATGAGATGCTACTTTGCATAAGAACTCTGAACGCCCCGTGTAAGATAACGCTTCAAGCCATACAGCGTTATTATTATCCCGCCAACGCACGCTATCACGTTTACTTTTGCACACATAAAATACATTTTTGCAATTCTGCACTATAAAATTTGTTTTTCACTGGCCGTTTCTGTATCACTACCGCCTACTTTTCGTCACTGAATCAAATAATTGCATTATGGTTCATAATGCAACTTATTTGGGTTACATTATGAATCATAATGCATTTGTTTGACAACCACGGTCTCCGTGGAAAAAGCTTGGAAGACTGTGACGGTTATAGCACGATCTGAATTTCATGTTTAGCATGATGGAACACGTGGGTATTCCCTTTGAGTCAACGAGAAGTACGATGATACTGATGGTAATCATCATATTCCAATGAATAGTTTTTGTCATTGCAAAAAATGTTGTATGCAACTCGTTGCAGAACTCGATTTTTACAGCACTCGTCATAATTATCCAACTCGGCAAGCATCGTTGGATAAATGTACGACTCGTGCTGTAAAAATCCACATTTTGCAACTCGTTGCATAAATAACTACATATTCTTACATCTTGCGATAACTATCCCGTACAAAAGTACGTATAACGCGGTCTTATGTTCATTATGCGGCTAAATTGATTGGGATGGCATGGTCCAGCAAGCCCATTACCACCTAAGGCTACGCTTATTACCCACCGAAAGATGCATAGATATAATCAGATTAGCATTTTATTAGATTTATCTAGATTATTGAAATGTCAATGCAATATGGTAAAGGTTCCTAAATCACATCGATGTCAATGTACTTATAATAAATTTGGTGATACTTGTTAACAATTCTTCATCAAACCTACCTGTTGTCTAGGTTGAAGAAAATTGCTGCACAAATTTGGAAATAACTCGAGCAAGAAAACCCAATAAACTTCAGTAGATGAACCAGTCTTGGCAATAAAGAAATAATGATAATAGTCAAATGCTGTTTCCATTACATAAAGATCATTGACTAACCGGTGACCGAAGCCGATACCCTTAGCATGCATGATCTAGCTGAATATCCACGCGCTTACTGTGGGCCCTTGTGGCTTAATTCATAGTGTGTATTGGAGATCTGCTGATTATGTGATTTAATGCCAACCTTGCTATTCCATTTCCACACGCCCAGTTAGGGTTGCATGTTCATTTTATTTTTTCTAGAAACCCACTTCCCCTCGCACCGATGAAGCCATCCTTCATCCTTTCTATCTCCGTGCCGTCGACGTCCTGCCGTCGTCATCATAATTGTATGTACAGGGTATAGACAAAATGATCGGGACAGGCAAAATTTTCCCTCCTCAAAAAATATTCAAATAACTGTAACTTTTCGAAAAGTGAATCAAATGTTCTCAAATTTTTACTGTAAGTGGATCAACTAGTAGTGTATCAGTGGACAAAATTTGGAAAAGATCGAGCTATTCTGCACGAAGTTATAAAGAATCTTGAAAAAGGTATATTTATCCGATAGCCAACTTTGAGCTTTTATATCTCCGGATTCAATGAACCGTATGCAATGAAATTTTGACCGTTTATGACTTATATAACGAGCTTTGAAAAACTTTTGACTAAACTTTAAATTGTTAACACGGAAGAAAATTATAACGATTAGATTCTTGTTCTAATAAAACACCAAATTTTCTTAAATTTCAACATCGTTTCAAAATTCAAGATGCTAATTATAGTTCATTTATATTCCCTCTAATTGTCTTGAATATACATATGTTTTGAAAGAAAGTAACAACATAGCCGGAAATTCATTGAAAAAGTAATGAGATGCATATTTAAAATAGATCAATTTACTAAAAAATCATAAAATAAATGAAATCGCTATAACTTTTTCTCTTGTTAATAATTTCAAGTTGAGTCAAACGTTTTTCAGAGCTCATTATATAAGTCGAAAATGGTCAAAATTTCATTGCAATCGGTTTATTGATTCCGGAGATATAACAGCTCAAAGTGGGCTATCGGATAAATATATCTTTTTCTAGAATCTTTATAACTTCGTGCAGAATAGCCCGATCTTTTCCAAATTTTGTCCACTGATGCACAACTAGTTGGTCCACTTACAGTAAAAATTTGAGAACATTTGATGCACTTTTCGAAAAGTTACAGCTATTTGAATATTTTTTGAGGAGGGAAAATTTTGCCTGTCTCGATCATTTTGTCTATCCCCTGTACGTCGCGGCGCGCCGCCGTCACAATAGAGCAAAAGCGCGCAAACACTTTGCCCGGCTGAACGCAGCTGTTTTCTCGGTTGTCGCTGTTGGATAAGCAAATATTGATTTAACATTTTAATTAAGGGAAAAATATGAGGGTCAACTAACAAAAACATCTTCATGAAGGAAATCTGATGGCCGCTTGCTACTCTCGGTTGGAGTGGCGTTGACGGCCGGAGTAGTGCTGGTTGATGTTGTTGTTGATGAAGCTGGGCGTAAATTGCTTTTGCGGAAGATGTCAGAATAGAATGTTCACGCTAGGGCTACGTTCCTCAGTGAGAGGTTTCAATCACGTATGATAGAAATATGTATGTTCTCTCTTGGTACTTTTTATCGAGAATATAGAACTACAAATGATGAACAACATGCCACAAGTGGTTTCTGGGTAGATGACCGAAAAACAGATGGCCAAATAGACAGTTTTCGGAATGTGCCTACTCCCTCGACTTTTCGAAAATTTTCAAAATTTATATGGCGCGTAGACTTTGGCCAGACCCCTCTCCCATCATAAGAGTTTACGAAGTTTATGGACAGGCCCTTCTAGGAATACGACCACGTGTGATCTTGCGGACCATCAATCGGTCAATTGTCAAAAGACTGGTAGGGTGCCTGTACCAGTTATCGCACTACCAAAGAAAAACTATTTCCACGAAAATAAGAAGAAGACCGTCGAATGCCATCGATAGGCCAAATGATTGATTAGTTTTCATACTTTACAGGAAAAATATAAAAACGGGTCCAAAACTACTTTTAGTATTTATTACAGCGTGTGCCAATGATAGGAACACTGTACCAGATATGGATACATTCGTTAATTTGTGTTCCACTTCGCAATATTTACATGCATTCCTTATGGAATTAACCATAACTGGTACACTATGGCGAAATAGGGTGCAAGGAAGCCAAAAAGTTAAGGATAATTATTTATTTCTATCATAATTTGAGCAAATTGTGAAGTTTGAATTATTGCAATTGTGAACGTGATCTGTGGATCACAATTTTTGCCTTTCTCGTACACCAAGGTGTACCGAAAGGCTATATGTTCACTCCAAAAACGAAAATTAGATAGAGCCCTCGGAGGGGTCAAGTCTTATATACCAATCGACTCAGCTCGACGAGTTGAGATGATGTCTGTGTGTGTGTATGTGTGTGTGTGTGTATGTATGTGTGTCCGTATGTGCGTGTGTGTGTGTGTGTATGTGTACAAAAAGGTCACCTCATTTTTAGAGAGTAAATATCAACCGATTTCAACGACCGATGGTTCATTCGAAAGGGCATTTTGTCCCATTGTTTCCTATTGAAAATGGTTCAGATCGGTCCAGCCGTTCCGGAGCTATGGCCATTTTGGTGTTCCGGATCGGTACCCCAGGAAGGGGTCAGATATGAAAACGCTACGAACCCATGCATGCGACACATCAAACCACGGCATTTTCGATAAGCTGATGAACGGTAAGCAGGAAAAAAGTCTCAGATCATATCTGAACCGGTAGTGTTCCGGAACCGGTTCCGGGTGTCCCACCGGAAGTGACCAAATATGAAAGTGAACCGAACCCAGTCATGCGACACATCAAACAGCGGCTTTTTCAAAAACCTGATGAACAGTAGGCAGGAAAACATTCTCAGACCATATCTGAATCGGTAGTGTTCCGGAACCGGTTCCGGGTGTCCCGCCGGAAGTGGCCAAATACGAAAGTGAACCAAACCCAGCAATGCGACACATCAAACAGCGGCTTTTTCAATAACCTGAAGAACAGTTGGGAGGAAAACATTCTCAGACCATATCTGAACCGGTAGTGTTCCGGAACCGGTTCCGGGTGTCCCACCAGAAATGGCCAAATATGAAAGTGAACCAAACCCAGGCATGCACCATATCAAACAGCGGCTTTTTCGACAACCTGATGAAGAATAGGCAGGAAAACATTTCCAGACCATATCTGAACTGGTAGTGTTCCGGAACCGGTTCCGGGTGTCCCGCCGGAAGTGGCCAAATATGAATGTGAACCAAACCCAGGCATGCAACACATCAAACAGCGACTTTTTCGATAACCTGATGAACAGTTGGGAGGAAAACATTCTCAGACCATATCTGAACCGATGGTGTTCCGGAACCAGTTCCGGGTGTCCGTCGGAAGCGGCCAAATATGAATGTGAACCAAACCCAGGCATGCAACACATCAAACAGCGGCTTTTTCGATAACCTGATGAACAGTTGGGAGGAAAACATTTTCAGACCATATCTGAACCGGTAGTGTTCCGGAACCAGTTTCGGGTGTCCGCCAGAAGTGGCCAAATATGAAAGTGAACCAAACCCAGGCATGCGACACATCAAACAGCGGCTTTTTCGATAACCTGATGAACAGTAGGCAGGAAAACATTCTCAGACCATATCTAAACCGGTTGTGTTCCGGAACCAGTCCCGCGTGTACCGCCGGAAGTGGCCATATATGAAAGTGAACCAAACCCAACATTCTCAGACCAGATCTGAACCGGTAGTGTTACAGAACCGGTTCCAGATGTCCCGCCGGAAGTAGCATAAAAATTAATCAAATCTTTAAATTTGACGCATCAAATCGCTGCTCTTTAGGTAACCTGATAAACGTTTAGCAAGAAAATAGTTTCGTACCATATTGGAAACGACCTATGTGGTCAAATGTAGAAGAGAGCAAAACCCGGCATAATAAACAGCGGCTTTTTAAATAACATGATGAACGATTAGCGAGAATATAGGATCAGACCACATCTAAGATCTTTTTAAAGACTACCGATAGTGTTCCGGAACCGATCTAGGGTATCCCGCCGGAAGTGGATAAATTACAAAAGGATCCAAACCCATGCATGCGACACATATGATAGCGGATTTTCCGATAACTTGATGAACAGTTAGTAAGAAAATAAGCTCAGATCACATTAGACAATATCGGTAGTGTTCCAGAACCGTTTTAGTTGTTACGCCGGAAGTTGACAAATGCAAAAATGAATTCATGGCTTTTTAAGGAACCTGATGAACAGTTACCAAGAAACTAGTCTCAAACCACATAAGGGACAATCGGTACTGTCTCGTAATTGGTTCCTGGTGTCGAGACTTTTTCGATAATCCGAAAAACGGTTAGCAAGAAAATTGGCTCAGACCGCATTCAAAACTACCAATAGTGTTCCGGATTGGGTTTCTCGGGTATCCTATGTGGCTGTTAACGTAAAATTAGTTAGATTTCCCATTGATTTGTAATCCCATTTAATTTTATTCGCCAATTTGTATATTTGTATGGTATGTTGAGACGAGCAGATGAACTTCCGCAGAAGAACTCACTCTCAGTTCTCTTTCTCTCTAAAAGTCGCTCGTCATCGAATATAGTATAATTATTCAATTAGTATCAAGCACATTTTTTGTAAGTTTAGTCTTGATCTCAACTTCGTGTAAACAGTTGTGCTAAACATGTCTCGTTGCCTGTGTAATTTCGTTACCGCCAATAAAGCTTATTCAGTCTAATAATTTCGACTTCGCGAGTGTTTTTCTGGAACAAATCCGGAAGAAACGCGAAACCCAGCGCTACTTTTTTCTACTCATCGGCCGCAGTAAGTTCCCCAACAGTGGCCAAATACAAAAGTGAATCAAACCCATGCATGCTATACCAGAACCAGCATTGGGTGCTCGCAGGAACTACAAAAGTTAACAAAATCAATACAAGCGATTAATATGTGTAAGAGAACAAAATCTTGACTGAACTAAGCCCACATACAAACAGTCGTCTCACTATACTCACCCATAGTGCTTGTTTTCAACGGTTGAATCAAATATAAATTGTTTTTGTTCGTTTGACGTTTACTCACTATCGTTATTAACCCATTTCCGCCCAGCGTCCTATTTATAGGACAGATGCCCCGAACGCCCAGCGTCCTATAAATAGGACAGTCCTTTGGATGTGAATATCTCCAGAATTATGTAAAATTTTAGAATACTTTCTTCAGAGAAGATGTTCTCCACACACATACCTTGCTCATAGTGAACAATATAGTATGTGACTGGTTCACTAGGTGGCGTAAACGATGCTGCAAAGAATGCATATTGTCACGATCTGTGAGCATCATTTCCAATGCGAAAAGAAAAGTTATTTCCATGGAATCTTGACAATGGTTAATAATTTACAGTTCATTTCTTCGGCAGAGTTGTTAATCACACATTCCTTAGGATGTGGAGGTGGTAGCAAGGATATTTAAATTCAAGATGGCGGCTTAGGTTCCAAGATGGCGGTCAAAACTTCAGAATATATGCTCTTTAACGACAATGCTGCTTCGGATACTATGTAATATGGGTATCTATCGATCGGGCTTCACAAGTAGAACTCAAAAATGAATATCCGACGCCATTTTGAAATCTAAGATGGCGGACCATATCCAATATGGCGTCCATGAAATGGCAGTTTGATCTATAATACCATGCAATATGGGTATCTATCGATCGGGCTTGATGAGAAGAAGTCAAAAATCGTTATTTTACGCCATTTTGAAATCCAATATGGTGGACCATATCCAATATGGCGGCCACGGAATGGTAGTTTGAGCTATGATACCATGCAATATGAGTATCGATCGATCGGGCATGATGAGTAGAAGTAAACAAACAATATTTAACGCCATTTTGAAATCCAAGATGGCGGACCATATCCAAGATGGCAGCCACGGAATGGTAGTTTGATCTATAATACCATACAATAGGGGTATCTATCGATCGGGCTTCATGAGTAGAACTCAAAAATTAATATCCGACGCCATTTTGAAACCCAAGATGGTGGACCATACCCAAGTTAGTGGCCACGGAATGGTAGTTTGAGCTATAATACCATGCAATATGCGTATCTAAAGGGTAGATGGTAGGAAAGCGGGTAGGATAGAAGGTGGAGCAGACGGTCGGGTAGAGGGTTTGCGTGAATGATAGAGTAGAGGGAGTGGAGTAGAAGGTTAGGGTAGAGGATAGAGTAGACGGTAGGGAGAAGGGTAGAATAGAGAGTAGGTTTGAGGGTAGGAAAAATGTTAGGGTTAAGAGTAGGGTAGACGGTACGATTAAGCACAATATAGACTAGAGAGTACGATAAAGGATAGGGCAGTGGTTATAGTAGAGGATAGTTTAGAGGGTAGGGCAGATGGTAGAGTTGAAGGTTATGATAGAGCGTAGGATAGAGGGTTGGAATAGAGGGCAAAGAAGACAGTAAGGTAGAAGCTAGAGAATAGGGTGAAGATTTGAGATGAGATTAGATGAGCTGAGGTTCTTATTTGAGATACCTTCATGAATTCTTTCCAGGATTTCTTCAGGCATTCCTTTCGAGAATCTTCTCAGGTTTATTCCCGAGATTCCTTCAGATATTGCTTCCGAGATTTCTTCAAAGATTCCTTCCATAATTCCTGCTGTTATTCCTTAAGGGATCCCTCCCGAAAAAAAAAAATGAAAAAATATATGTTTCTTCTGAGATTGTTTTCATGCAACCCTAGATCATAGAGACATCTTCTATGATTCTTGCAGAAATGTCTGCTCAGCTTCTGGCCGACATTCCTGTCATGATCTCTCTAATATATACATCAGGTATTCTTTACGGGATTCCTTCAGGAATAAATTCAGGGATTAAGAGATGAACCAGCCTCGGGCAGAAAATCTTTCTAATAAAGATACCTAACCTAATTTAATTCAGGGATTTCTGCCAGAATTGCTTTAGAAAATCCTGAAAGGATTCTTTCAGAAATTTTCCCCAGCATTCTTGCACGGATTTCTTCTGGAATTCATTTTAGTATACTTTTAAAATGTTCTGTCGAAACATATTCAGAGAATCCTAATGGAATTCTTTCTATGAGCCGGGATCCTCGCTCGGGATTTATACAGCAATTCCTCCCGGGATTTCTACTGTGATTATTTCAGGGATTACTACCAAGGCTTCAGTTGAGATTCCCTCAGAACTCTACCAGATATGATTCTCAGAATTCCTTCTGTATATCCTCCCGGGATTCATTCTGGGATTTCACATTATCTTTTCGATATAACTTTGTTAGTGCCCAGAATAACACCATAAAATTCACATATTGTTCACGAATAAACAATCATGGAGTAGTACAAACATAAGTGGAGAAGCCGTGTCGAGTATATCTGGTTGAAATTTTATATCAAAACATGGAATGATGATGAACCTGGTCGTGTTAGTAGAATACCTGTAAATACATGACACCGAAGACGACCATATAGTTGAGGTCGAAATACGTATCTGTCAAAGGCGACAAAATAAATGGAACATTACTTAACACGATTTTCCTTTTTAAATATAAAAAAGCTTCTGAAAAGTTTACGTATGGTGAGTACGTAAAGAGAGTTTGTGGGGTGCTGAAGGAAAAACTCAATTACTTTATTAGAAATAATTATATGTGTAAAATCTAACTTCTTAAGTATTTTAACGTTTGCTTATGCCACACATAGTGAGCTCTCTTTATTTGATTTGTTGAAAAAAAAAATTAGAAAAGTTGAACACTGCAGTCGAAACTACATGAAATTACAAGAACCATACATTGCATACTTTTAGGCGTTTATCGGGTTATATTTCTGCCCCAATTTATAAGTCCTTTTTCTATTCATTTTGAGTGGTTATCATCTCTCTCACTTGTTTAGAGCTGCATTTTATCTATACGGATCAGAATATAACGATAGCGTAAAAGTTGTGCTGAAGTAGAACTCAAGAAAATTATCAGATATTGAGGACCTACAATGAAGTATTTTTTTGGAACTACACCATAGACTTCCATTTCTTTCATCAAATCATGCTTATTTTATTGGAACTTGACCTTTGATAACAAATTTATTTGAAGATTTAAATTGTGAGACACATTGGGCGTTAACGGGTTAAGCCAGCAACGGCTTATGAAACGCAACCTGATTAGCATTTGGCGATTATTTTTTCGTGACGAATAAAATAGCAATATGTTTCAAATTACACAGCGCAACAAAAAATAACTTTTTGTCTGTCTCAAGAGCAAACTTATGTGTCTCCGAAGGATTTTGGGCAGCTGAATCCGAATCCGGGCTCAGATTTGCTCCAACACGTCACAATTTTGAGCTATACCTCAATTTATAGGGCAAAATATGCGATTTTGGGCTTTTTTGACTGCAAGCCATTAAGCAAGGACATATTTTTTTTAAACAATCAAAAGGTTAATTGGTCAATTAACATCTGAATTAACGACTCATGCAAAATATTTCGTTTTACCAAATCAAATTAGATAGTTTTAAGCGATTTATGTTAGGTACGATATTTCCCATACAAGTCATCCTCCAAAAGTTGCATGCAAGTTTTCATACTAACATAAAATGCTTAAATCTATAAAATTAGATTAGGTAAAATGAAATATTTTGCATGAGTCGTTAATTTAGATGTTAATTGACCAATTAACCTTTTGATTGCTTAAAAAAAATATTTCCAAGCTTAATGGCTTGCAGTCAAAAAAGCCCAAAATCGCATATTTTGCCCTATAAATTGAGGTATAGCTCAAAATTGTGACGTGTTGGAGCAAATCTGAGCCCGGATTCGGATTCAGCTGCCCAAAAACCTTCGGAGACACATAAGTTTGTTCTTGAGACAAAAAAATGTTGCGCTGTGTTATATGTCTGATTGTCTGTACTAAAGCAATCTCATCAAATCACACCAAGAATCACACCATTTCAGATTCCTGGTATTGTGGTACATCTGGTATTGTGAAAGAAGTGATTCAGTGATAGTGAAGGTTCAAGCAGTCAACTGATAATTATGATATTTTTCAGCTCTGTCTATACGTTTAACATAACGTTGGAATATGTTACATCAATAAGTTTCCCAAATTATATTAAAATAATTGCTTATAAATAAAGAATTCTCAGAATTCAGGAACAGTTCGGATTACGTCGATGGAAATATCATGCTTCGGAATGATGGCTCATGCACAGAAACTTGCTGAGCAAAGGAAACGAAGGAAGATTCCAAAATTTATTCCAAAAACAGACCGCCCGATAGGTAGGAGGTTGTCTGCATCACGACGGTTTCAAACCGAACGGACTCAATATATACCAAAATTTCCGTATGGCATTTTTGAGTTTAGAAAGGCCATCTTGACTAGCAAACCTTGACCGATTGATCCCTTGAAAAGGCCCCACACGGACCGAAACGTCGGAAAAAATCATAAGCTGGTATTTTGGATTTCCCCAAAAAAACTGCAAAGCCAACATTCTGAAGCAAAATCATCCCGGTCGTATCCCAACCAAGGAAAGATCATGAGTACATGTTCGACGAGAAAGGCACTATCACCACTAGGTGGATTAATCTGGGGTTTTTCTTGTTGATTTGCATCATTAAAGGTTGAAAATCGACTATGGCGAATTTGAGGTACTATAGCAATAACTGGTACACTGAGCCTACCAAAATCTCTGGTTTCAAAGAAGTAATAAGCTATAGGATCGTAGATTCTATAGTTGAAGATAATTATTACAATCAAACTGTACGTGCTTAATTGCAATCATTGAATTTTCATGGCCATCTTTCACTTTTGTCAATAAATAGGATAAAATTTGACATAGTTTTACATGCCTGTTTTATCCGTCTAGTATTTCTGAAAAACAATGTGACGAAACAGAATCAACTCAAATTAGCACCCTTTTATGTATGACATAGAATTAATAAAAAAACAACAACACTCAAAAGGTATTTTGACGCATTCCAATAGCTCAGGTAAATTATTTAACACTGGACCCATAAACCCGTTCGATTCAAATGGCAACAGGAAAAAAAAAACCAACAGAGTTAGCACCACCATCAGGCCATCCAACTGGCACCCTGTTACATTTTATTGCTCCATAATTCGTGGTGCAGTTGTTACACGACCCGTGGATCTTCCAGCTTCTGCCACATCATTGGCGACTGGCGAGGGGGTTGCCTTGCTGGCCAGGCCACCCGGCTTCTGTGCCCCGACCGTATGAAATGGGTCGCGCGACTCGAGTGAATGTTTATTTCGTTAGTTGGAGGCGGTAGAGGCGTCATAAAAACTGTGCGAAGCACGTTCCGCTAAATGGCACCGGCTGGTATGTGTAAGTTATGAAGATGAAAAACTATCCCGGGAATTAACTGTAATAGTTTGTTGATGAATGTGACCGTTGAATAGCGTTTAATGTGGAGAAAATCCGAACTGAATCTATTAGGGGAGCGGAAATACAAATCTATTCATGTTTTAAGCTTGTAACGAAGCTTTACATAGTAGGAGTAAAGATTCACAATTTTTTAAATTGGATTAGAGGCTTTCCACGGACCAGCACGAATCCATTTTAATCGATGTTTTTAATTTACTTGATTTTTTTGTATACTATTCCTTTTCATGTGAGAAACCATTTTTTCATATCAAAAGTTCATATTTTGTCTCGACTAACTTTCAAATAGGGCCTATGAAAAAATGGAACACAATCAAATAAAAAATTATAACACGGAAACGGCTTGTTCGATCGGAAAGGTGTCTTCAGCAAAGTTGTAGAATAATATATGGCGGCTCTCAGAAAAATACACATTGAAAAATTTATTTAGTTTTTCTTCTGAAAAAACTGAATTTTGTTACTAAAAATTAAATATCTCAAAAAGTTATTTTTTTACCTTCGTGTTTTTTTGTGAGAATAAAGTTCATTCTGTTAGCTATCATCTGTAAAATTTTTATAGTGGTAAAAAAATGTACAAAAAAGTTACGGCACTTTGAACATTTTTGGTTGCGTGTTTATTTTAGAGTGCATGACGAATTTCCCGCAAACTAGATTTTGGGGTTGGCCGCACCCTCTCAGATTTCAATGGAATTGTGTAGGTATGAAGACTATGTACTTTAAAGCCACGTTGCATACTTTGTTGTTTTTTTTTTTTAATTTATCTACACTAATATTTGAAAAGGGCTTAAGTTTTTGACTATTTTATTTATACCAATATAACTTAAAAATAACATGACCTGCAAAAAAGTGTGGTATGTGTGACTTTAAGGATCAAAGTAATTAAATTGCTATTATCTAAATCTAATCCAACACAAAATGTTTTTTTTTTTTGAGTCAAACCAATTTTTGGGTATTTTTATACGTGGATTTTCACATATTGATATTGAACATAGCTTTACATGTTTCAATTATAAATCTATCCAATACAAAGAATATAATTTAGGATTCTCTTTTGAACCAGAACACCAGATTTGTTACACAGAAATTCAGAACATCAACCAGAAGTCGAATTTCAACTTAAAAGTTTTCTTATTCATAAGAGAATAAAATAAATACTTTGCATTAGATAGACTTGTGATTTGAACATTTGTATTTATTTATTTCTCCATCTACCCTTATTGGGCTCAATGAAAACTTAAAACTAGATTCATAACATATTACATCATAAGGACATCAACCTATAGAACATTACATATAGACGAAAACAACAAAAATATCTAACTACAACATCAACCAATGCACTTTCAAATAAACATTCAACAGTAAAATTCAAAAACTTCTCAAAACAAGAACACAAGATTCACAATAAGTTAAGGCTTCCAAGTCTCATTATGCCGGTTCACGAATTCACGGAATTTGACCCCTTTAGGCCACGTTTTGTCGTTCATTGCTAACGCTCTGCAATTTTCATCTAAAACTAGCTTAAAAGATATATAATCAAGTTTTGAGCAATCTCTTTGTTTGGATACCAACCTAATTACATCAAAGCTATTCGTAGAGTTTATGCCTAAACAACGACATACTAATGAACTGATTTCGTGTTCGGTCACTAATGGATCAATATTGGTCAAAAACAAATCAAATGTATTGCTTCCAAGCGAGTGAAGCTGCGACGGCCGATCATCTGATTCGCACTCATCAGCATTCGTTTCTCCGCGAAGACAAGGCGACGTCACGGGAGTAGAATGACAATGTTCCCTTCTTTCGAACGATGGTATCGTAGGTCCGGTGATAGTCGCTAAAGTCTCCAGTATCGTGTTCACTTTGTTTTTTAGTTCTGCAATCTCCTCGTCCACAGACCTAACAGCATTAGCGGTGCTATCATGTGCACTCGGTTCTTGGCGATCTCGATATTTGCAAAAGTCGTCCATGCAACAATCGCACAGCCAAATAACGTTGTTCGCTAGTGCGTTCCACTGATCTTCATCAACACCGACACACGCTGCGTGGAATCGGCTAGCACATTTGCCTTCACATACAGTATACATTGCACCTTTGTCAATGTTTTCGGAGCACTTTTTGCAGTTCATGGTGAGCGGCAAAGACAATGAAGCACTATCAATTTAGGGCGCTGAACGGCGGAACCACGGATAATTTAAGCAAGATTTTATTGCTTCAATGACGGTTGAATCGATACCTTCGGATTGTTATCGATAGCAATAGTTTGGAAAAACGTTTATCAAGTCACGTTATGAATTTTGGCGGCTGAGAAACTCAGAAAATTAGATTTCAATAACGGCTAGATAGCAAACACATTATTTGGCAACTACACGAACACGAACATATGGAGCTATGTTTAATTTAATATCTGTAAAAAACGCCCTGGACAAAATCTCTTGTTTTCTACCGAAGAGAAACACGCAAAATGATGACATGAAGTATTTGTTGTTAGGAACCGTCCATTAAAGACGTAGCATTTTAGAGGAAGTTTATGATATTGCTAGGAGCCTTCTATTAGGTATAGGAGAATATACTTCAACCCCTTCGGGACGACTTTTTTCACCAACCTCACCGCTGTAGAACGCGTCAGCGAGGTGCAAATGACCCAACCGTCCTGAAAGGGTTAAGAGGGGAGGAGCTGTCAAAAATGTTCTACTAATGCTACCGTGATTTCGAATGCAGCGATATGGTCAAACTCAAATATTACAGAATCCTTGAAAAAGGTCCAATAAGGACCGAAACGTCGGGTTAAGAAAACATATAGTTCTTTTTGATTGACCAAATTAGACTGAATTGCCAATTAAAGATATCATCCAACGTACAGTCGATCACCCAAAGAAAGTCAAACTCAAAGCAATAAACAAGTACGACCACGATTCTCATCAGTCAACGACATTGAAAGTTTTACTACAAATCATTTTATTGCAATAGGTAAATATCATTTAAAATAAAAAATCAATAATTTTGCTTTCGGGATGAAATTGATCAGTAAATGAAATACCTTTGCATGTGCCAAAAATATGTTTTCCACCTGAATTAACAACCCCAGAATGCGAAATGCTGCGCAAAAGTTTAACGAGTTTTCTCAATTTTTAATTATTTAAGTTTTAAATTTAATAAATTTCATGAAAACGCCTTAAAGTATGCCCTTTTCATACTGAAAAAGTGATTACTTCCGAAAAGTGCAATTTTATGTATAAATTTGAATATTTATAAAATTTTTGATTATGAAATCGTGTTTAGCAAATACTTGGCAGCTAAAAGCATCCATTCGAATATTCATTACATGTGCGATACAGTCACGCTAACAAAAGTTTGATAGGGAATTTGAGATTCGCCAAACACGCAATTACGGAAAATATTGAATTTAATACAGAAATATGTGACTAATTGACTGTAAAACATGTAACTCATCATTCAATAATCCTTTAGCCGGATGATGGTCATTTTCTACAAATTGTTTTAAGTTTAAAGCTATATTTTTAACAAATGAACATGACCCTCACGTCGATCAATTTCACCCCACTGATCAGTTTCACCCGAAATCACGGTACCTCAGAAATGCTTTTCTTCAAAAGTGCGCATCTTGCGAATTATGGCAAAATTTTCATTAATTACAAAAATGTCATGTTTTGCAAATTTATATAATTTTTCTTATTTGCATTTTTTTTTACTTTTAAAGCGTATTGACATTTTTCAATGTTATGAAAGTTCACATGATTATCTAAAAGTTACCCATACATAACTTTTTTGTAGGTAATGTCATTTTTAAGTTATATTGAGTAAAAAACGGTCAAATACTTTAGACCTTTTCAAATATTAGTCTAGGTAAATAAAAAAAACAACGTATGCAATCTTGCTTTAAAATACGTCTTTAAAGCTAAGAAATTCCATCGGATTCTGAGACAGTTTTGCCAAACCCCTACGGCGAGTTTGCAAGAATTCGTCATACACTCTAAAAAACACACAACCGAAAATGTTCAAAGTGCCATAACTTTTTTGTACATATTTTTACCTTTATGAAATTTCTACAGATGGTAGCTAACAGAATTAACTTTATTCTCACAAAATATCACGAAGGTAAAAAAATAACTTTTTGAGATATTTAATTTTTAGTAACAAAATTCAGTTTTTTTTAGGAGAAAAACTAAATAAATTTTTCAATGTGTATTTTTCTGAGAGCCACCATTTATTAATCTACAACTTTGCCGAAGACAGTTTTCCGATCAAACATGCAGTTTCAGAGATATGATTTTTTATTTGCATGTGTCCCATTTTTTCATAGGCCCTATTTGAAAGTTAGTCGAGACTCAATAAAAAGTTTTAATATGAAAAAATAGTAATTTATATTGATTAGAACAGCTGTGCAATATTTTATG